>NW_026701570.1:0-28741 GCF_030435755.1 Ochotona princeps | reverse complement strand
AGTGAGCCAAATGGAGTTGTTCTCCCACAAGAACCACTCGGCTGATCCTTCTTCAATATGCCCTTCACCAACATGCAGTGTTTCCTTGATTGAATTAGCTCTCACACCAATATTTGCGTCTAGAGCCTTTGCATTGAGGGCTATCTGAAAACGGTTGTGGCGCTGAAGTTGCCTGTGAATGTGGAGTTGGTGGCATGTGAAACCCGCATGTGGAGCATTCGTTTGTGTGGGATGCTCTACCAGGTTCATTCCTAGATAATGCACTCAAAGGGCACTAAGCATAGAGTGTGAAAACTGAGTTTCCTTGAGAGCTGCTTGGAAGCCTGATGGTGTGTGAAGTTAGTGAGCCAAATGGAGTTGTTCTCCCACAAGAACCACTCGGCTGATCCTTCTTCAATATGCCCTTCACCAACATGCAGTGTTTCCTTGATTGAATTAGCTCTCACACCAATATTTGCGTCTAGAGCCTTTGCATTGAGGGCTATCTGAAAACGGCTGTGGCGCTGAAGTTGCCTCTGAATGTGGAGTTGGTGGCATGTGAAACCCGCATGTGGAGCATTCGTTTGTGTGGGATGCGCTACCAGGTTCATTTCAGTCCTAGCCATACAAAGAGCACTAAGCATAGAGTGTGAAAACTGAGTTTCCTTGAGAGCTGCTTGGAAGCCTGATGGTGTGTGAAGTTAGTGAGCCAAATGGAGTTGTTCTCCCACAAGAACCACTCGGCTGATCCTTCTTCAATATGCCCTTCACCAACATGCAGTGTTTCCTTGATTGAATTAGCTCTCACACCAATATTTGCGTCTAGAGCCTTTGCATTGAGGGCTATCTGAAAACGGCTGTGGTGCTGAAGTTGCCTGTGAATGTGGAGTTGGTGGCATGTGAAACCCGCATGTGGAGCATTCGTTTATGTGGGATGCTCACCAAGCTTCATTTCTGTCCTAGTCACTCAAAGGGCACTAAGCATAGAGTGTGAAAACTGAGTTTCCTTGAGAGCTGCTTGGAAGCCTGATGGTGTGTGAAGTTAGTGAGCCAAATGGAGTTGTTCTCCCACAAGAACCACTCGGCTGATCCTTCTTCAATATGCCCTTCACCAACATGCAGTGTTTCCTTGATTGAATTAGCTCTCACACCAATATTTGTGTCTAGAGCCTTTGCATTGAGGGCTATCTGAAAACGGCTGTGGCGCTGAAGTTGCCTGTGAATGTGGAGTTGGTGGCATGTGAAACCCGCATGTGGAGCATTCGTTTGTGTGGGATGCTCTACCAGGTTCATTTCACTCCTAGCCATACAAAGGGCACTAAGCATAGAGTGTGAAAACTGAGTTTCCTTGAGAGCTGCTTGGAAGCCTGATGGTGTGTGAAGTTAGTGAGCCAAATGGAGTTGTTCTCCCACAAGAACCACTCGGCTGATCCTTCTTCAATATGCCCTTCACCAACATGCAGTGTTTCCTTGATTGAATTAGCTCTCACACCAATATTTGCGTCTAGAGCCTTTGCTTTGAGGGCTATCTGAAAACGGCTGTGGCGCTGAAGTTGCCTGTGAATGTGGAGTTGGTGGCATGTGAAACCCGCATGTGGAGCATTCGTTTGTGTGGGATGCTCTACCAGGTTCATTCCTAGATAATGCACTCAAAGGGCACTAAGCATAGAGTGTGAAAACTGAGTTTCCTTGAGAGCTGCTTGGAAGCCTGATGGTGTGTGAAGTTAGTGAGCCAAATGGAGTTGTTCTCCCACAAGAACCACTCGGCTGATCCTTCTTCAATATGCCCTTCACCAACATGCAGTGTTTCCTTGATTGAATTAGCTCTCACACCAATATTTGCGTCTAGAGCCTTTGCATTGAGGGCTATCTGAAAACGGCTGTGGCGCTGAAGTTGCCTCTGAATGTGGAGTTGGTGGCATGTGAAACCCGCATGTGGAGCATTCGTTTGTGTGGGATGCTCTACCAGGTTCATTTCAGTCCTAGCCATACAAAGGGCACTAAGCATAGAGTGTGAAAACTGAGTTTCCTTGAGAGCTGCTTGGAAGCCTGATGGTGTGTGAAGTTAGTGAGCCAAATGGAGTTGTTCTCCCACAAGAACCACTCGGCTGATCCTTCTTCAATATGCCCTTCACCAACATGCAGTGTTTCCTTGATTGAATTAGCTCTCACACCAATATTTGCGTCTAGAGCCTTTGCTTTGAGGGCTATCTGAAAACGGCTGTTGCGCTGAAGTTGCCTGTGAATGTGGAGTTGGTGGCATGTGAAACCCGCATGTGGAGCATTCGTTTGTGTGGGATGCTCTACCAGGTTCATTCCTAGATAATGCACTCAAAGGGCACTAAGCATAGAGTGTGAAAACTGAGTTTCCTTGAGAGCTGCTTGGAAGCCTGATGGTGTGTGAAGTTAGTGAGCCAAATGGAGTTGTTCTCCCACAAGAACCACTCGGCTGATCCTTCTTCAATATGCCCTTCACCAACATGCAGTGTTTCCTTGATTGAATTAGCTCTCACACCAATATTTGCGTCTAGAGCCTTTGCATTGAGGGCTATCTGAAAACGGCTGTGGCGCTGAAGTTGCCTGTTAATGTGGAGTTGGTGGCATGTGAAACCCGCATGTGGAGCATTCGTTTGTGTGGGATGCTCTACAAGCTTCATTTCAGTCCTAGCCATACAGAGGGCACTAAACATAGAGTGTGAAAACTGAGTTTCCTTGAGAGCTGCTTGGAAGCCTGATGGTGTGTGAAGTTAGTGAGCCAAATGGAGTTGTTCTCCCACAAGAACCACTCGGCTGATCCTTCTTCAATATGCCCTTCACCAACATGCAGTGTTTCCTTGATTGAATTAGCTCTCACACCAATATTGGCGTCTAGAGCCTTTGCATTGAGGGCTATCTGAAAACGGCTGTGGCGCTGAAGTTGCCTGTGAATGTGGAGTTGGTGGCATGTGAAACCCGCATGTGGAGCATTCGTTTGTGTGGGATGCTCTACCAGGTTCATTTCAGTCCTAGCCGTACAAAGGGCACTAAGCATAGAGTGTGAAAACTGAGTTTCCTTGAGAGCTGCTTGGAAGCCTGATGGTGTGTGAAGTTAGTGAGCCAAATGGAGTTGTTCTCCCACAAGAACCACTCGGCTGATCCTTCTTCAATATGCCCTTCACCAACATGCAGTGTTTCCTTGATTGAATTAGCTCTCACACCAATATTTGCGTCTAGAGCCTTTGCATTGAGGGCTATCTGAAAACGGCAGTGGCGCTGAAGTTGCCTGTGAATGTGGAGTTGGTGGCATGTGAAACCCGCATGTGGAGCATTCGTTTGTGTGGGATGCTCTACCAGGTTCATTTCAGTCCTAGCTATACAAAGGGCACTAAGCATAGAGTGTGAAAACTGAGTTTCCTTGAGAGCTGCTTGGAAGCCTGATGTTGTGTGAAGTTAGTGAGCCAAATGGAGTTGTTCTCCCACAAGAACCACTCGGCTGATCCTTCTTCAATATGCCCTTCACCAACATGCAGTGTTTCCTTGATTGAATTCGCTCTCACACCAATATTTGCGTCTAGAGCCTTTGCTTTGAGGGCTATCTGAAAACGGCTGTGGCGCTGAAGTTGCCTGTGAATGTGGAGTTGGTGGCATGTGAAACCCGCAAGTGGAGCATTCGTTTATGTGGGATGCTCACCAAGCTTCATTTCAGTCCTAGGCACTCAAAGGGCACTAAGCATAGAGTGTGAAAACTGAGTTTCCTTGAGAGCTGCTTGGAAGCCTGATGGTGTGTGAAGTTAGTGAGCCAAATGGAGTTGTTCTCCCACAAGAACCACTCGGCTGATCCTTCTTCAATATGCCCATTCACCAACATGCAGTGTTTCCTTGATTGAATTAGCTCTCACACCAATATTTGCGTCTAGAGCCTTTGCATTGAGGGCTACCTGAAAACGGCTGTGGCGCTGAAGTTGCCTGTGAATGTGGAGTTGGTGGCATGTGAAACCCGCATGTGGAGCATTCGTTTGTGTGGGATGCTCTACCAGGTTCATTCCTAGATAATGCACTCAAAGGGCACTAAACATAGAGTGTAAAAACTGAGTTTCCTTGAGAGCTGCTTGGAAGCCTGATGGTGTGTGAAGTTAGTGAGCCAAATGGAGTTGTTCTCCCACAAGAACCACTCGGCTGATCCTTCTTCAATATGCCCTTCACCAACATGCAGTGTTTCCTTGATTGAATTAGCTCTCACACCAATATTTGCGTCTAGAGCCTTTGCATTGAGGGCTATCTGAAAACGGCTGTGGCGCTGAAGTTGTCTGTCAATGTGGAGTTGGTGGCATGTGAAACCCGCATGTGGAGCATTCGTTTGTGTGGGATGCTCTACCAGGTTCATTTCAGTCCTAGCCATACCAAGGGCACTAAGCATAGAGTGTGAAAACTGAGTTTCCTTGAGAGCTGCTTGGAAGCCTGATGGTGTGTGAAGTTAGTGAGCCAAATGGAGTTGTTCTCCCACAAGAACCACTCGGCTGATCCTTCTTCAATATGCCCTTCACCAACATGCAGTGTTTCCTTGATTGAATTAGCTCTCACACCAATATTTGCGTCTAGAGCCTTTGCATTGAGGGCTATCTGAAAACGGCTGTGGCGCTGAAGTTGCCTGTGAATGTGGAGTTGGTGGCATGTGAAACCCGCATGTGGAGCATTCGTTTGTGTGGGATGCTCTACCAGGTTCATTTCAGTCCTAGCCATACAAAGGGCACTAAGCATAGAGTGTGAAAACTGAGTTTCCTTGAGAGCTGCTTGGAAGCCTGATGGTGTGTGAAGTTAGTGAGCCAAATGGAGTTGTTCTCCCACAAGAACCACTCGGCTGATCCTTCTTCAATATGCCCTTCACCAACATGCAGTGTTTCCTTGATTGAATTAGCTGTCACACCAATACTTGCGTCTAGAGCCTTTGCTTTGAGGGCTATCTGAAAACGGCTGTGGCGCTGAAGTTGCCTGTGAATGTGAAGTTGGTGGCATGTGAAACCCGCAAGTGGAGCATTCGTTTATGTGGGATGCTCACCAAGCTTCATTTCAGTCCTAGGCACTCAAAGGTCACTAAACATAGAGTGTGAAAACTGAGTTTCCTTGAGAGCTGCTTGGAAGCCTGATGGTGTGTGAAGTTAGTGAGCCAAATGGAGTTGTTCTCCCACAAGAACCACTCGGCTGATCCTTCTTCAATATGCCCTTCACCAACATGCAGTGTTTCCTTGATTGAATTAGCTCTCACACCAATATTTGCGTCTAGAGCCTTTGCATTGAGGGCTATCTGAAAACGGCTGTGGCGCTGAAGTTGCCTGTGAATGTGAAGTTGGTGGCATGTGAAACCCGCAAGTGGAGCATTCGTTTATGTGGGATGCTCACCAAGCTTCATTTCAGTCCTAGGCACTCAAAGGGCACTAAACATAGAGTGTGATAACTGAGTTTCCTTGAGAGTTGCTTGGAAGCCTGATGGTGTGTGAAGTTAGTGAGCCAAATGGAGTTGTTCTCCCAGAAGAACCACTCGGCTGATCCTTCTTCAATATGCCCTTCACCAACATGCAGTGTTTCCTTGATTGAATTAGCTCTCACACCAATACTTGCGTCTAGAGCCTTTGCATTGAGGGCTATCTGAAAACGGCTGTGGCGCTGAAGTTGCGTGAGAATGTGGAGTTGGTGGCATGTGAAATCCGCATGTGGAGCATTCGTTTGTGTGGGATGCTCTACCAGGTTCATTCCTAGATAATGCACTCAAAGAGCACTAAGCCTAGAGTGTGAAAACTGAGTTTCCTTGAGAGCTGCTTGGAAGCCTGATGGTGTGTGAAGTTAGTGAGCCAAATGGAGTTGTTCTCCCACAAGAACCACTCGGCTGATCCTTCTTCAATATGCCCTTCACCAACATGCAGTGTTTCCTTGATTGAATTAGCTCTCACACCAATATTTGCGTCTAGAGCCTTTGCATTGAGGGCTATCTGAAAACGGCTGTGGCGCTGAAGTTGCCTGTGAATGTGGAGTTGGTGGCATGTGAAACCCGCATGTGGAGCATTCGTTTGTGTGGGATGCTCTACCAGGTTCATTTCAGTCCTAGCCATACAAAGGGCACTAAGCATAGAGTGTGAAAACTGAGTTTCCTTGAGAGCTGCTTGGAAGCCTGATGGTTTGTGAAGTTAGTGAGCCAAATGGAGTTGTTCTCCCACAAGAACCACTCGGCTGATCCTTCTTCAATATGCCCTTCACCAACATGCAGTGTTTCCTTGATTGAATTAGCTCTCACACCAATACTTGCGTCTAGAGCCTTTGCATTGAGGGCTATCTGAAAACGGCTGTGGCGCTGAAGTTGCCTGTGAATGTGAAGTTGGTGGCATGTGAAACCCGCA
Organism: Ochotona princeps; assembly: GCF_030435755.1. Taxonomy (NCBI): domain Eukaryota; kingdom Metazoa; phylum Chordata; class Mammalia; order Lagomorpha; family Ochotonidae; genus Ochotona; species Ochotona princeps. The sequence continues at coordinate 22,394 of NW_026701570.1, read as the reverse complement.
AGTGGAGCATTCGTTTATGTGGGATGCTCTACCAGGTTCATTTCAGTCCTAGCCATAAAAAGGGCACTAAACATAGAGTGTGAAAACTGAGTTTCCTTGAGAGCTGCTTGGAAGCCTGATGGTGTGTGAAGTTAGTGAGCCAAATGGAGTTGTTCTCCCACAAGAACCACTCGGCTGATCCTTCTTCAATATGCCCTTCACCAACATGCAGTGTTTCCTTGATTGAATTAGCTGTCACACCAATACTTGCGTCTAGAGCCTTTGCTTTGAGGGCTATCTGAAAACGGCTGTGGCGCTGAAGTTGCCTGTGAATGTGAAGTTGGTGGCATGTGAAACCCGCAAGTGGAGCATTCGTTTATGTGGGATGCTCACCAAGCTTCATTTCAGTCCTAGGCACTCAAAGGTCACTAAACATAGAGTGTGAAAACTGAGTTTCCTTGAGAGCTGCTTGGAAGCCTGATGGTGTGTGAAGTTAGTGAGCCAAATGGAGTTGTTCTCCCACAAGAACCACTCGGCTGATCCTTCTTCAATATGCCCTTCACCAACATGCAGTGTTTCCTTGATTGAATTAGCTCTCACACCAATATTTGCGTCTAGAGCCTTTGCATTGAGGGCTATCTGAAAACGGCTGTGGCGCTGAAGTTGCCTGTGAATGTGAAGTTGGTGGCATGTGAAACCCGCAAGTGGAGCATTCGTTTATGTGGGATGCTCACCAAGCTTCATTTCAGTCCTAGGCACTCAAAGGGCACTAAACATAGAGTGTGATAACTGAGTTTCCTTGAGAGTTGCTTGGAAGCCTGATGGTGTGTGAAGTTAGTGAGCCAAATGGAGTTGTTCTCCCAGAAGAACCACTCGGCTGATCCTTCTTCAATATGCCCTTCACCAACATGCAGTGTTTCCTTGATTGAATTAGCTCTCACACCAATACTTGCGTCTAGAGCCTTTGCATTGAGGGCTATCTGAAAACGGCTGTGGCGCTGAAGTTGCGTGAGAATGTGGAGTTGGTGGCATGTGAAATCCGCATCTGGAGCATTCGTTTGTGTGGGATGCTCTACCAGGTTCATTCCTAGATAATGCACTCAAAGAGCACTAAGCCTAGAGTGTGAAAACTGAGTTTCCTTGAGAGCTGCTTGGAAGCCTGATGGTGTGTGAAGTTAGTGAGCCAAATGGAGTTGTTCTCCCACAAGAACCACTCGGCTGATCCTTCTTCAATATGCCCTTCACCAACATGCAGTGTTTCCTTGATTGAATTAGCTCTCACACCAATATTTGCGTCTAGAGCCTTTGCATTGAGGGCTATCTGAAAACGGCTGTGGCGCTGAAGTTGCCTGTGAATGTGGAGTTGGTGGCATGTGAAACCCGCATGTGGAGCATTCGTTTGTGTGGGATGCTCTACCAGGTTCATTTCAGTCCTAGCCATACAAAGGGCACTAAGCATAGAGTGTGAAAACTGAGTTTCCTTGAGAGCTGCTTGGAAGCCTGATGGTTTGTGAAGTTAGTGAGCCAAATGGAGTTGTTCTCCCACAAGAACCACTCGGCTGATCCTTCTTCAATATGCCCTTCACCAACATGCAGTGTTTCCTTGATTGAATTAGCTCTCACACCAATACTTGCGTCTAGAGCCTTTGCATTGAGGGCTATCTGAAAACGGCTGTGGCGCTGAAGTTGCCTGTGAATGTGAAGTTGGTGGCATGTGAAACCCGCAAGTGGAGCATTCGTTTATGTGGGATGCTCTACCAGGTTCATTTCAGTCCTAGCCATAAAAAGGGCACTAAACATAGAGTGTGAAAACTGAGTTTCCTTGAGAGCTGCTTGGAAGCCTGATGGTGTGTGAAGTTAGTGAGCCAAATGGAGTTGTTCTCCCACAAGAACCACTCGGCTGATCCTTCTTCAATATGCCCTTCACCAACATGCAGTGTTTCCTTGATTGAATTAGCTCTCACACCAATATTTGCGTCTAGAGCCTTTGCATTGAGGGCTATCTGAAAACGGCTGTGGCGCTGAAGTTGCCTGTGAATGTGGAGTTGGTGGCATGTGAAACCCGCATGTGGAGCATTCGTTTGTGTGGGATGCTCTACCAGGTTCATTTCAGTCCTAGGCACACAAAGGGCACTAAGCATAGAGTGTGAAAACTGAGTTTCCTTGAGAGCTGCTTGGAAGCCTGATGGTGTGTGAAGTTAGTGAGCCAAATGGAGTTGTTCTCCCACAAGAACCACTCGGCTGATCCTTCTTCAATATGCCCTTCACCAACATGCAGTGTTTCCTTGATTGAATTAGCTCTCACACCAATATTTGCGTCTAGAGCCTTTGCATTGAGGGCTATCTGAAAACGGCTGTGGCGCTGAAGTTGCCTGTGAATGTGGAGTTGGTGGCATGTGAAACCCGCATGTGGAGCATTCGTTTGTGTGGGATGCTCTACCAGGTTCATTCCTAGATAATGCACTCAAAGGGCACTAAGCATAGAGTGTGAAACCTGAGTTTCCTTGAGAGCTGCTTGGAAGCCTGATGGTGTGTGAAGTTAGTGAGCCAAATGGAGTTGTTCTCCCACAAGAACCACTCGGCTGATCCTTCTTCAATATGCCCTTCACCAACATGCAGTGTTTCCTTGATTGAATTAGCTCTCACACCAATACTTGCGTCTAGAGCCTTTGCATTGAGGGCTATCTGAAAACGGCTGTGGCGCTGAAGTTGCCAGTGAATGTGAAGTTGGTGGCATGTGAAACCCGCATGTGGAGCATTCGTTTATGTGGGATGCTCACCAAGCTTCATTTCAGTCCTAGGCACTCAAAGGGCACTAAACATAGAGTGTGAAAACTGAGTTTCCTTGAGAGTTGCTTGGAAGCCTGATGGTGTGTGAAGTTAGTGAGCCAAATGGAGTTGTTCTCCCACAAGAACCACTCGGCTGATCCTTCTTCAATATGCCCTTCACCAACATGCAGTGTTTCCTTGATTGAATTAGCTCTCACACCAATACTTGCGTCTAGAGCCTTTGCATTGAGGGCTATCTGAAAACGGCTGTGGCGCTGAAGTTGCGTGAGAATGTGGAGTTGGTGGCATGTGAAATCCGCATCTGGAGCATTCGTTTGTGTGGGATGCTCTACCAGGTTCATTCCTAGATAATGCTCTCAAAGGGCACTAAGCATAGAGTGTGAAAACTGAGTTTCCTTGAGAGCTGCTTGGAAGCCTGATGGTGTGTGAAGTTAGTGAGCCAAATGGAGTTGTTCTCCCACAAGAACCACTCGGCTGATCCTTCTTCAATATGCCCTTCACCAACATGCAGTGTTTCCTTGATTGAATTAGCTCTCACACCAATATTTGCGTCTAGAGCCTTTGCATTGAGGGCTATCTGAAAACGGCTGTGGCGCTGAAGTTGCCTTTGAATGTGGAGTTGGTGGCATGTGAAACCCGCATGTGGAGCATTCGTTTGTGTGGGATGCTCTACCAGGTTCATTCCTAGATAATGCACTCAAAGGGCACTAAACATAGAGTGTGAAAACTGAGTTTCCTTGAGAGCTGCTTGGAAGCCTGATGGTGTGTGAAGTTAGTGAGCCAAATGGAGTTGTTCTCCCACAAGAACCACTCGGCTGATCCTTCTTCAATATGCCCTTCACCAACATGCAGTGTTTCCTTGATTGAATTAGCTCTCACACCAATATTTGCGTCTAGAGCCTTTGCATTGAGGGCTATCTGAAAACGGCTGTGGCGCTGAAGTTGCCTGTGAATGTGGAGTTGGTGGCATGTGAAACCCGCATGTGGAGCATTCGTTTGTGTGGGATGCTCTACCAGGTTCATTTCAGTCCTAGCCATACAAAGGGCACTAAGCATAGAGTGTGAAAACTGAGTTTCCTTGAGAGCTGCTTGGAAGCCTGATGGTGTGTGAAGTTAGTGAGCCAAATGGAGTTGTTCTCCCACAAGAACCACTCGGCTGATCCTTCTTCAATATGCCCTTCACCAACATGCAGTGTTTCCTTGATTGAATTAGCTCTCACACCAATATTTGCGTCTAGAGCCTTTGCATTGCGGGCTATCTGAAAACGGCTGTGGCGCTGAAGTTGCCTGTGAATGTGGAGTTGGTGGCATGTGAAACCCGCATGTGGAGCATTCGTTTGTGTGGGATGCTCTACCAGGTTCATTTCAGTCCTAGCCATACAAAGGGCACTAAGCATTGAGTGTGAAAACTGAGTTTCCTTGAGAGCTGCTTGGAAGCCTGATGGTTTGTGAAGTTAGTGAGCCAAATGGAGTTGTTCTCCCACAAGAACCACTCGGCTGATCCTTCTTCAATATGCCCTTCACCAACATGCAGTGTTTCCTTGATTGAATTAGCTCTCACACCAATATTTGCGTCTAGAGCCTTTGCTTTGAGGGCTATCTGAAAACGGCTGTGGCGCTGAAGTTGCCTGTGAATGTGGAGTTGGTGGCATGTGAAACCCGCATGTGGAGCATTCGTTTGTGTGGGATGCTCTACCAGGTTCATTCCTAGATAATGCACTCAAAGGGCACTAAACATAGAGTGTGAAAACTGAGTTTCCTTGAGAGCTGCTTGGAAGCCTGATGGTTTGTGAAGTTAGTGAGCCAAATGGAGTTGTTCTCCCACAAGAACCACTCGGCTGATCCTTCTTCAATATGCCCTTCACCAACATGCAGTGTTTCCTTGATTGAATTAGCTCTCACACCAATACTTGCGTCTAGAGCCTTTGCATTGAGGGCTATCTGAAAACGGCTGTGGCGCTGAAGTTGCCTGTGAATGTGGAGTTGGTGGCATGTGAAACCCGCAAGTGGAGCATTCGTTTATGTGGGATGCTCACCAAGCTTCATTTCAGTCCTAGGCACTCAAAGGGCACTAAACATAGAGTGTGAAAACTGAGTTTCCTTGAGAGCTGCTTGGAAGCCTGATGGTGTGTGAAGTTAGTGAGCCAAATGGAGTTGTTCTCCCACAAGAACCACTCGGCTGATCCTTCTTCAATATGCCCTTCACCAACATGCAGTGTTTCCTTGATTGAATTAGCTCTCACACCAATATTTGCGTCTAGAGCCTTTGCATTGAGGGCTATCTGAAAACGGCTGTGGCGCTGAAGTTGCCTGTGAATGTGGAGTTGGTGGCATGTGAAACCCGCATGTGGAGCATTCGTTTATGTGGGATGCTCACCAAGCTTCATTTCAGTCCTAGGCACACAAAGAGCACTAAGCATAGAGTGTGAAAACTGAGTTTCCTTGAGGAGCTGCTTTGGAAGCCTGATGGTGTGTGAAGTTAGTGAGCCAAATGGAGTTGTTCTCCCACAAGAACCACTCGGCTGATCCTTCTTCAATATGCCCTTCACCAACGTGCAGTGTTTCCTTGATTGAATTAGCTCTCACACCAATACTTGCGTCTAGAGCCTTTGCATTGAGGGCTATCTGAAAACGGCTGTGGCGCTGAAGTTGCGTGAGAATGTGGAGTTGGTGGCATGTGAAATCCGCATCTGGAGCATTCGTTTGTGTGGGATGCTCTACCAGGTTCATTCCTAGATAATGCACTCAAAGGGCACTAAGCATAGAGTGTGAAACCTGAGTTTCCTTGAGAGCTGCTTGGAAGCCTGATGGTGTGTGAAGTTAGTGAGCCAAATGGAGTTGTTCTCCCACAAGAACCACTCGGCTGATCCTTCTTCAATATGCCCTTCACCAACATGCAGTGTTTCCTTGATTGAATTAGCTCTCACACCAATGTTTGTGTCTAGAGCCTTTGCATTGAGGGCTATCTGAAAACGGCTGTGGCGCTGAAGTTGCCTGTGAATGTGGAGTTGGTGGCATGTGAAACCCGCATGTGGAGCATTCGTTTGTGTGGGATGCTCTACCAGGTTCATTTCAGTCCTAGCCATACAAAGGGCACTAAGCATAGATTGTGAAAACTGAGTTTCCTTGAGAGCTGCTTGGAAGCCTGATGGTTTGTGAAGTTAGTGAGCCAAATGGAGTTGTTCTCCCACAAGAACCACTCAGGTGATCCTTCTTCAATATGCCCTTCACCAACATGCAGTGTTTCCTTGATTGAATTAGCTCTCACACCAATACTTGCGTCTAGAGCCTTTGCATTGAGGGCTATCTGAAAACGGCTGTGGCGCTGAAGTTGCCTGTGAATGTGAAGTTGGTGGCATGTGAAACCCGCAAGTGGAGCATTCGTTTATGTGGGATGCTCACCAAGCTTCATTTCAGTCCTAGGCACTCAAAGGGCACTAAACATAGAGTGTGAAAACTGAGTTTCCTTGAGAGCTGCTTGGAAGCCTGATGGTGTGTGAAGTTAGTGAGCCAAATGGAGTTGTTCTCCCACAAGAACCACTCGGCTGATCCTTCTTCAATATGCCCTTCACCAACATGCAGTGTTTCCTTGATTGAATTAGCTCTCACACCAATATTTGCGTCTAGAGCCTTTGCATTGAGGGCTATCTGAAAACGGCTGTGGCGCTGAAGTTGCCTCTGAATGTGGAGTTGGTGGCATGTGAAACCCGCATGTGGAGCATTCGTTTGTGTGGGATGCTCTACCAGGTTCATTTCAGTCCTAGCCATACAAAGGGCACTAAGCATAGAGTGTGAAAACTGAGTTTCCTTGAGAGCTGCTTGGAAGCCTGATGGTGTGTGAAGTTAGTGAGCCAAATGGAGTTGTTCTCCCACAAGAACCACTCGGCTGATCCTTCTTCAATATGCCCTTCACCAACATGCAGTGTTTCCTTGATTGAATTAGCTCTCACACCAATACTTGCGTCTAGAGCCTTTGCATTGAGGGCTATCTGAAAACGGCTGTGGCGCTGAAGTTGCCAGTGAATGTGAAGTTGGTGGCATGTGAAACCCGCATGTGGAGCATTCGTTTATGTGGGATGCTCACCAAGCTTCATTTCAGTCCTAGGCACTCAAAGGGCACTAAACATAGAGTGTGAAAACTGAGTTTCCTTGAGAGTTGCTTGGAAGCCTGATGGTGTGTGAAGTTAGTGAGCCAAATGGAGTTGTTCTCCCACAAGAACCACTCGGCTGATCCTTCTTCAATATGCCCTTCACCAACATGCAGTGTTTCCTTGATTGAATTAGCTCTCACACCAATACTTGCGTCTAGAGCCTTTGCATTGAGGGCTATCTGAAAACGGCTGTGGCGCTGAAGTTGCGTGAGAATGTGGAGTTGGTGGCATGTGAAATCCGCATCTGGAGCATTCGTTTGTGTGGGATGCTCTACCAGGTTCATTCCTAGATAATGCACTCAAAGGGCACTAAGCATAGAGTGTGAAAACTGAGTTTCCTTGAGAGCTGCTTGGAAGCCTGATGGTGTGTGAAGTTAGTGAGCCAAATGGAGTTGTTCTCCCACAAGAACCACTCGGCTGATCCTTCTTCAATATGCCCTTCACCAACATGCAGTGTTTCCTTGATTGAATTAGCTCTCACACCAATATTAGCGTCTAGAGCCTTTGCATTGAGGGCTATCTGAAAACGGCTGTGGCGCTGAAGTTGCCTTTGAATGTGGAGTTGGTGGCATGTGAAACCCGCATGTGGAGCATTCGTTTGTGTGGGATGCTATACCAGGTTCATTCCTAGATAATGCACTCAAAGGGCACTAAACATAGAGTGTGAAAACTGAGTTTCCTTGAGAGCTGCTTGGAAGCCTGATGGTGTGTGAAGTTAGTGAGCCAAATGGAGTTGTTCTCCCACAAGAACCACTCGGCTGATCCTTCTTCAATATGCCCTTCACCAACATGCAGTGTTTCCTTGATTGAATTAGCTCTCACACCAATATTTGCGTCTAGAGCCTTTGCATTGAGGGCTATCTGAAAACGGCTGTGGCGCTGAAGTTGCCTGTGAATGTGGAGTTGGTGGCATGTGAAACCCGCATGTGGAGCATTCGTTTGTGTGGGATGCTCTACCAGGTTCATTTCAGTCCTAGCCATACAAAGGGCACTAAGCATAGAGTGTGAAAACTGAGTTTCCTTGAGAGCTGCTTGGAAGCCTGATGGTGTGTGAAGTTAGTGAGCCAAATGGAGTTGTTCTCCCACAAGAACCACTCGGCTGATCCTTCTTCAATATGCCCTTCACCAACATGCAGTGTTTCCTTGATTGAATTAGCTCTCACACCAATATTTGCGTCTAGAGCTGAGGGCTATCTGAAAACGGCTGTGGCGCTGAAGTTGCCTGTGAATGTGGAGTTGGTGGCATGTGAAACCCGCATGTGGAGCATTCGTTTGTGTGGGATGCTCTACCAGGTTCATTTCAGTCCTAGCCATACAAAGGGCACTAAGTATTGAGTGTGAAAACTGAGTTTCCTTGAGAGCTGCTTGGAAGCCTGATGGTGTGTGAAGTTAGTGAGCCAAATGGAGTTGTTCTCCCACAAGAACCACTCGGCTGATCCTTCTTCAATATGCCCTTCACCAACATGCAGTGTTTCCTTGATTGAATTAGCTCTCACACCAATATTTGCGTCTAGAGCCTTTGCTTTGAGGGCTATCTGAAAACGGCTGTGGCGCTGAAGTTGCCTGTGAATGTGGAGTTGTTGGCATGTGAAACCCGCATGTGGAGCATTCGTTTGTGTGGGATGCTCTACCAGGTTCATTCCTAGATAATGCACTCAAAGGGCACTAAACATAGAGTGTGAAAACTGAGTTTCCTTGAGAGCTGCTTGGAAGCCTGATGGTGTGTGAAGTTAGTGAGCCAAATGGAGTTGTTCTCCCACAAGAACCACTCGGCTGATCCTTCTTCAATATGCCCTTCACCAACATGCAGTGTTTCCTTGATTGAATTAGCTCTCACACCAATACTTGCGTCTAGAGCCTTTGCATTGAGGGCTATCTGAAAACGGCTGTGGCGCTGAAGTTGCCTGTGAATGTGGAGTTGGTGGCATGTGAAACCCGCAAGTGGAGCATTCGTTTATGTGGGATGCTCACCAAGCTTCATTTCAGTCCTAGGCACTCAAAGGGCACTAAACATAGAGTGTGAAAACTGAGTTTCCTTGAGAGCTGCTTGGAAGCCTGATGGTGTGTGAAGTTAGTGAGCCAAATGGAGTTGTTCTCCCACAAGAACCACTCGAATGATCCTTCTTCAATATGCCCTTCACCAACATGCAGTGTTTCCTTGATTGAATTAGCTCTCACACCAATATTTGCGTCTAGAGCCTTTGCATTGAGGGCTATCTGAAAACGGCTGTGGCGCTGAAGTTGCCTGTGAATGTGGAGTTGGTGGCATGTGAAACCCGCATGTGGAGCATTCGTTTATGTGGGATGCTCACCAAGCTTCATTTCAGTCCTAGGCACACAAAGAGCACTAAGCATAGAGTGTGAAAACTGAGTTTCCTTGACGAGCTGCTTTGGAAGCCTGATGGTGTGTGAAGTTAGTGAGCCAAATGGAGTTGTTCTCCCACAAGAACCACTCGGCTGATCCTTCTTCAATATGCCCTTCACCAACATGCAGTGTTTCCTTGATTGAATTAGCTCTCACACCAATATTTGCGTCTAGAGCCTTTGCATTGAGGGCTATCTGAAAACGGCTGTGGCGCTGAAGTTGCGTGAGAATGTGGAGTTGGTGGCATGTGAAATCCGCATCTGGAGCATTCGTTTGTGTGGGATGCTCTACCAGGTTCATTTCAGTCCTAGCCATACAAAGGGCACTAAGCATAGATTGTGAAAACTGAGTTTCCTTGAGAGCTGCTTGGAAGCCTGATGGTTTGTGAAGTTAGTGAGCCAAATGGAGTTGTTCTCCCACAAGAACCACTCGGCTGATCCTTCTTCAATATGCCCTTCACCAACATGCAGTGTTTCCTTGATTGAATTAGCTCTCACACCAATACTTGCGTCTAGAGCCTTTGCATTGAGGGCTATCTGAAAACGGCTGTGGCGCTGAAGTTGCCTGTGTGAAATGTGAAGTTGGTGGCATGTGAAACCCGCAAGTGGAGCATTCGTTTATGTGGGATGCTCACCAAGCTTCATTTCAGTCCTAGGCACTCAAAGGGCACTAAACATAGAGTGTGAAAACTGAGTTTCCTTGAGAGCTGCTTGGAAGCCTGATGGTGTGTGAAGTTAGTGAGCCAAATGGAGTTGTTCTCCCACAAGAACCACTCGGCTGATCCTTCTTCAATATGCCCTTCACCAACATGCAGTGTTTCCTTGATTGAATTAGCTCTCACACCAATATTTGCGTCTAGAGCCTTTGCATTGAGGGCTATCTGAAAACGGCTGTGGCGCTGAAGTTGCCTCTGAATGTGGAGTTGGTGGCATGTGAAACCCGCATGTGGAGCATTCGTTTGTGTGGGATGCTCTACCAGGTTCATTTCAGTCCTAGCCATACAAAGGGCACTAAGCATAGAGTGTGAAAACTGAGTTTCCTTGAGAGCTGCTTGGAAGCCTGATGGTGTGTGAAGTTAGTGAGCCAAATGGAGTTGTTCTCCCACAAGAACCACTCGGCTGATCCTTCTTCAATATGCCCTTCACCAACATGCAGTGTTTCCTTGATTGAATTAGCTCTCACACCAATATTTGCGTCTAGAGCCTTTGCTTTGAGGGCTATCTGAAAACGGCTGTGGCGCTGAAGTTGCCTGTGAATGTGGAGTTGGTGGCATGTGAAACCCGCATGTGGAGCATTCGTTTGTGTGGGATGCTCTACCAGGTTCATTTCATTCCTAGCCATACAAAGGGCACTAAGCATTGAGTGTGAAAACTGAGTTTCCTTGAGAGCTGCTTGGAAGCCTGATGGTGTGTGAAGTTAGTGAGCCAAATGGAGTTGTTCTCCCACAAGAACCACTCGGCTGATCCTTCTTCAATATGCCCTTCACCAACATGCAGTGTTTCCTTGATTGAATTAGCTCTCACACCCATATTTGCGTCTAGAGCCTTTGCTTTGAGGGCTATCTGAAAACGGCTGTGGCGCTGAAGTTGCCTGTGAATGTGGAGTTGTTGGCATGTGAAACCCGCATGTGGTGGGAAGCATTCGTTTGTGTGGGATGCTCTACCATGTTCATTCCTAGATAATGCACTCAAAGGGCACTAAACATAGAGTGTGAAAACTGAGTTTCCTTGAGAGCTGCTTGGAAGCCTGATGGTGTGTGAAGTTAGTGAGCCAAATGGAGTTGTTCTCCCACAAGAACCACTCGGCTGATCCTTCTTCAATATGCCCTTCACCAACATGCAGTGTTTCCTTGATTGAATTAGCTCTCACACCAATACTTGCATCTAGAGCCTTTGCATTGAGGGCTATCTGAAAACGGCTGTGGCGCTGAAGTTGCCTGTGAATGTGGAGTTGGTGGCATGTGAAACCCGCATGTGGAGCATTCGTTTGTGTGGGATGCTCTACCAGGTTCATTTCAGTCCTAGCCATACAAAGGGCACTAAGCATAGAGTGTGAAAACTGAGTTTCCTTGAGAGCTGCTTGGAAGCCTGATGGTGTGTGAAGTTAGTGAGCCAAATGGAGTTGTTCTCCCACAAGAACCACTCGGCTGATCCTTCTTCAATATACCCTTCACCAACATGCAGTGTTTCCTTGATTGAATTAGCTCTCACACCAATATTTGCGTCTAGAGCCTTTGCATTGAGGGCTATCTGAAAACGGCTGTGGCGCTGAAGTTGCCTGTGAATGTGGAGTTGGTGGCATGTGAAACCCGCATGTGGAGCATTCGTTTGTGTGGGATGCTCTACCAGGTTCATTTCAGTCCTAGCCATACAAAGGGCACTAAGCATAGAGTGTGAAAACTGAGTTTCCTTGAGAGCTGCTTGGAAGCCTGATGGTGTGTGAAGTTAGTGAGCCAAATGGAGTTGTTCTCCCACAAGAACCACTCGGCTGATCCTTCTTCAATATGCCCTTCACCAACATGCAGTGTTTCCTTGATTGAATTAGCTCTCACACCAATATTTGCGTCTAGAGCCTTTGCTTTGAGGGCTATCTGAAAACGGCTGTGGCGCTGAAGTTGCCTGTGAATGTGGAGTTGGTGGCATGTGAAACCCGCATGTGGAGCATTCGTTTGTGTGGGATGCTCTACCAGGTTCATTTCATTCCTAGCCATACAAAGGGCACTAAGCATTGAGTGTGAAAACTGAGTTTCCTTGAGAGCTGCTTGGAAGCCTGATGGTGTGTGAAGTTAGTGAGCCAAATGGAGTTGTTCTCCCACAAGAACCACTCGGCTGATCCTTCTTCAATATGCCCTTCACCAACATGCAGTGTTTCCTTGATTGAATTAGCTCTCACACCCATATTTGCGTCTAGAGCCTTTGCTTTGAGGGCTATCTGAAAACGGCTGTGGCGCTGAAGTTGCCTGTGAATGTGGAGTTGTTGGCATGTGAAACCCGCATGTGGAGCATTCGTTTGTGTGGGATGCTCTACCAGGTTCATTCCTAGATAATGCACTCAAAGGGCACTAAACATAGAGTGTGAAAACTGAGTTTCCTTGAGAGCTGCTTGGAAGCCTGATGGTGTGTGAAGTTAGTGAGCCAAATGGAGTTGTTCTCCCACAAGAACCACTCGGCTGATCCTTCTTCAATATGCCCTTCACCAACATGCAGTGTTTCCTTGATTGAATTAGCTCTCACACCAATATTTGCGTCTAGAGCCTTTGCTTTGAGGGCTATCTGAAAACGGCTGTGGCGCTGAAGTTGCCTGTGAATGTGGAGTTGGTGGCATGTGAAACCCGCATGTGGAGCATTCGTTTGTGTGGGATGCTCTACCAGGTTCATTTCATTCCTAGCCATACAAAGGGCACTAAGCATTGAGTGTGAAAACTGAGTTTCCTTGAGAGCTGCTTGGAAGCCTGATGGTGTGTGAAGTTAGTGAGCCAAATGGAGTTGTTCTCCCACAAGAACCACTCGGCTGATCCTTCTTCAATATGCCCTTCACCAACATGCAGTGTTTCCTTGATTGAATTAGCTCTCACACCCATATTTGCGTCTAGAGCCTTTGCTTTGAGGGCTATCTGAAAACGGCTGTGGCGCTGAAGTTGCCTGTGAATGTGGAGTTGTTGGCATGTGAAACCCGCATGTGGAGCATTCGTTTGTGTGGGATGCTCTACCAGGTTCATTCCTAGATAATGCACTCAAAGGGCACTAAACATAGAGTGTGAAAACTGAGTTTCCTTGAGAGCTGCTTGGAAGCCTGATGGTGTGTGAAGTTAGTGAGCCAAATGGAGTTGTTCTCCCACAAGAACCACTCGGCTGATCCTTCTTCAATATGCCCTTCACCAACATGCAGTGTTTCCTTGATTGAATTAGCTCTCACACCAATACTTGCATCTAGAGCCTTTGCATTGAGGGCTATCTGAAAACGGCTGTGGCGCTGAAGTTGCCTGTGAATGTGGAGTTGGTGGCATGTGAAACCCGCATGTGGAGCATTCGTTTGTGTGGGATGCTCTACCAGGTTCATTTCAGTCCTAGCCATACAAAGGGCACTAAGCATAGAGTGTGAAAACTGAGTTTCCTTGAGAGCTGCTTGGAAGCCTGATGGTGTGTGAAGTTAGTGAGCCAAATGGAGTTGTTCTCCCACAAGAACCACTCGGCTGATCCTTCTTCAATATACCCTTCACCAACATGCAGTGTTTCCTTGATTGAATTAGCTCTCACACCAATATTTGCGTCTAGAGCCTTTGCATTGAGGGCTATCTGAAAACGGCTGTGGCGCTGAAGTTGCCTGTGAATGTGGAGTTGGTGGCATGTGAAACCCGCATGTGGAGCATTCGTTTGTGTGGGATGCTCTACCAGGTTCATTCCTAGATAATGCACTCAAAGGGCACTAAGCATAGAGTGTGAAAACTGAGTTTCCTTGAGAGCTGCTTGGAAGCCTGATGGTGTGTGAAGTTAGTGAACCAAATGGAGTTGTTCTCCCACAAGAACCACTCGAATGATCCTTCTTCAATATGCCCTTCACCAACATGCAGTGTTTCCTTGATTGAATTAGCTCTCACACCAATACTTGCGTCTAGAGCCTTTGCATTGAGGGCTATCTGAAACGGCTGTGGCGCTGAAGTTGCCTGTGAATGTGGAGTTGGTGGCATGTGAAACCCGCAAGTGGAGCATTCGTTTATGTGGGATGCTCTCCAAGCTTCATTTCAGTCCTAGGCACTCAAAGGGCACTAAACATAGAGTGTGAAAACTGAGTTTCCTTGAGAGCTGCTTGGAAACCTGATGGTGTGTGAAGTTAGTGAGCCAAATGGAGTTGTTCTCCCACAAGAACCACTCGGCTGATCCTTCTTCAATATGCCCTTCACCAACATGCAGTGTTTCCTTGATTGAATTAGCTCTCACACCAATATTTGTGTCTAGAGCCTTTGCATTGAGGGCTATCTGAAAACGGCTGTGGCGCTGAAGTTGCCTGTGAATGTGGAGTTGTTGGCATGTGAAACCCGCATGTGGAGCATTCGTTTGTGTGGGATGCTCTACCAGGTTCATTTCAGTCCTAGGCACTCAAAGGGCACTAAGCATAGATTGTGAAAACTGAGTTTCCTTGAGAGCTGCTTGGAAGCCTGATGGTGTGTGAAGTTAGTGAGCCAAATGGAGTTGTTCTCCCACAAGAACCACTCGGCTGATCCTTCTTCAATATGCCCTTCACCAACATGCAGTGTTTCCTTGATTGAATTAGCTCTCACACCAATACTTGCGTCTAGAGCCTTTGCATTGAGGGCTATCTGAAAACGGCTGTGGCGCTGAAGTTGCCTGTGAATGTGGAGTTGTTGGCATGTGAAACCCGCATGTGGAGCATTCGTTTGTGTGGGATGCTGACCAAGCTTCATTTCAGTCCTAGGCACACAAAGGGCACTAAGCATAGAGTGTGAAAACTGAGTTTCCTTGAGGAGCTGCTTTTGGAAGCCTGATGGTGTGTGAAGTTAGTGAGCCAAATGGAGTTGTTCTCCCACAAGAACCACTCGGCTGATCCTTCTTCAATATGCCCTTCACCAACATGCAGTGTTTCCTTGATTGAATTAGCTCTCACACCAATATTTGTGTCTAGAGCCTTTGCATTGAGGGCTATCTGAAAACGGCTGTGGCGCTGAAGTTGCCTGTGAATGTGGAGTTGGTGGCATGTGAAACCCGCATGTGGAGCATTCGTTTGTGTGGGATGCTCTACCAGGTTCATTTCAGTCCTAGGCACTCAAAGGGCACTAAGCATAGATTGTGAAAACTGAGTTTCCTTGAGAGCTGCTTGGAAGCCTGATGGTGTGTGAAGTTAGTGAGCCAAATGGAGTTGTTCTCCCACAAGAACCACTCGGCTGATCCTTCTTCAATATGCCCTTCACCAACATGCAGTTTTTCCTTGATTGAATTAGCTCTCACACCAATATTTGCGTCTAGAGCCTTTGCTTTGAGGGCTATCTGAAAACGGCTGTGGCGCTGAAGTTGCCTGTGAATGTGGAGTTGGTGGCATGTGAAACCCGCATGTGGAGCATTCGTTTGTGTGGGATGCTCTACCAGGTTCATTCCTAGATAATGCACTCAAAGGGCACTAAGCATAGAGTGTGAAAACTGAGTTTCCTTGAGAGCTGCTTGGAAGCCTGATGGTGTGTGAAGTTAGTGAGCCAAATGGAGTTGTTCTCCCACAAGAACCACTCGGCTGATCCTTCTTCAATATGCCCTTCACCAACATGCAGTGTTTCCTTGATTGAATTAGCTCTCACACCAATATTTGCGTCTAGAGCCTTTGCATTGAGGGCTATCTGAAAACGGCTGTGGCGCTGAAGTTGCGTGAGAATGTGGAGTTGGTGGCATGTGAAACCCGCATGTGGAGCATTCGTTTGTGTGGGATGCTCTACCAGGTTCATTCCTAGATAATGCACTCAAAGGGCACTAAGCATAGAGTGTGAAAACTGAGTTTCCTTGAGAGCTGCTTGGAAGCCTGATGGTGTGTGAAGTTAGTGAGCCAAATGGAGTTGTTCTCCCACAAGAACCACTCTGCTGATCCTTCTTCAATATGCCCTTCACCAACATGCAGTGTTTCCTTGATTGAATTAGCTCTCACACCAATATTTGCGTCTAGAGCCTTTGCATTGAGGGCTATCTGAAAACGGCTGTGGCGCTGAAGTTGCCTGTCAATGTGGAGTTGGTGGCATGTGAAATCCGCATGTGGAGCATTCGTTTGTGTGGGATGCTCTACCAGGTTCATTTCAGTCCTAGCCATACAAAGGGCACTAAGCATAGAGTGTGAAAACTGAGTTTCCTTGAGAGCTGCTTGGAAGCCTGATGGTGTGTGAAGTTAGTGAGCCAAATGGAGTTGTTCTCCCACAAGAACCACTCGGCTGATCCTTCTTCAATATGCCCTTCACCAACATGCAGTGTTTCCTTGATTGAATTAGCTCTCACACCAATATTTGCGTCTAGAGCCTTTGCATTGAGGGCTATCTGAAAACGGCTGTGGCGTTGAAGTTGCCTGTGAATGTGGAGTTGGTGGCATGTGAAACCCGCATGTGGAGCATTCATTTGTGTGGGATGCTTCTTACCAGGTTCATTCCTAGATAATGCACTCAAAGGGCACTAAGCATAGAGTGTGAAAACTGAGTTTCCTTGAGAGCTGCTTGGAAGCCTGATGGTGTGTGAAGTTAGTGAGCCAAATGGAGTTGTTCTCCCACAAGAACCACTCGGCTGATCCTTCTTCAATATGCCCTTCACCAACATGCAGTGTTTCCTTGATTGAATTAGCTCTCACACCAATACTTGCGTCTAGAGCCTTTGCATTGAGGGCTATCTGAAAACGGCTGTGGCGCTGAAGTTGCCTGTGAATGTGGAGTTGTTGGCATGTGAAACCCGCATGTGGAGCATTCGTTTGTGTGGGATGCTGACTAAGCTTCATTTCAGTCCTAGGCACACAAAGAGCACTAAGCATAGAGTGTGAAAACTGAGTTTCCTTGAGGAGCTGCTTGGAAGCCTGATGGTGTGTGAAGTTAGTGAGCCAAATGGAGTTGTTCTCCCACAAGAACCACTCGGCTGATCCTTCTTCAATATGCCCTTCACCAACATGCAGTGTTTCCTTGATTGAATTAGCTCTCACACCAATATTTGCGTCTAGAGCCTTTGCATTGAGGGCTATCTGAAAACGGCTGTGGCGCTGAAGTTGCCTGTGAATGTGGAGTTGGTGGCATGTGAAACCCGCATGTGGAGCATTCGTTTGTGTGGGATGCTCTACCAGGTTCATTCCTAGATAATGCACTCAAAGGGCACTAAACATAGAGTGTGAAAACTGAGTTTCCTTGAGAGCTGCTTGGAAGCCTGATGGTGTGTGAAGTTAGTGAGCCAAATGGAGTTGTTCTCCCACAAGAACCACTCGGCTGATCCTTCTTCAATATGCCCTTCACCAACATGCAGTGTTTCCTTGATTGAATTAGCTCTCACACCAATATTTGCGTCTAGAGCCTTTGCTTTGAGGGCTATCTGAAAACGGCTGTGGCGCTGAAGTTGCGTGAGAATGTGGAGTTGGTGGCATGTGAAACCCGCATGTGGAGCATTCGTTTGTGTGGGATGCTCTCCAAGCTTCATTTCAGTCCTAGGCACTCAAAGGGCACTAAGCATAGAGTGTGAAAACTGAGTTTCCTTGAGAGCTGCTTGGAAGCCTGATGGTGTGTGAAGTTAGTGAGCCAAATGGAGTTGTTCTCCCACAAGAACCACTCGGCTGATCCTTCTTCAATATGCCCTTCACCAACATGCAGTGTTTCCTTGATTGAATTAGCTCTCACAACAATACTTGCGTCTAGAGCCTTTGCATTGAGGGCTATCTGAAAACGGCTGTGGCGCTGAAGTTGCCTGTGAATGTGAAGTTGGTGGCATGCGAAACCCGCAAGTGGAGCATTCGTTTATGTGGGATGCTCACCAAGCTTCATTTCAGTCCTAGGCCCTCAAAGGGCACTAAACGTAGAGTGTGAAAACTGAGTTTCCTTGAGAGCTGCTTGGAAGCCTGATGGTGTGTGAAGTTAGTGAGCCAAATGGAGTTGTTCTCCCACAAGAACCACTCTGCTGATCCTTCTTCAATATGCCCTTCACCAACATGCAGTGTTTCCTTGATTGAATTAGCTCTCACACCAATATTTGCATCTAGAGCCTTTGCATTGAGGGCTATCTGAAAACGGCTGTGGCGCTGAAGTTGCCTGTGAATGTGGAGTTGGTGGCATGTGAAACCCGCATGTGGAGCATTCGTTTGTGTGGGATGCTCTACCAGGTTCATTTCAGTCCTAGCCATACAAAGGGCACTAAGCATAGAGTGTGAAAACTGAGTTTCCTTGAGGAGCTGCTTGGAAGCCTGATGGTGTGTGAAGTTAGTGAGCCAAATGGAGTTGTTCTCCCACAAGAACCACTCGGCTGATCCTTCTTCAATATGCCCTTCACCAACATGCAGTGTTTCCTTGATTGAATTAGCTCTCACACCAATATTTGCGTCTAGAGCCTTTGCATTGAGGGCTATCTGAAAACGGCTGTGGCGCTGAAGTTGCCTGTGAATGTGGAGTTGGTGGCATGTGAAACCCGCATGTGGAGCATTTCGTTTGTGTGGGATGCTCTACCAGGTTCATTCCTAGATAATGCACTCAAAGGGCACTAAGCATAGAGTGTGAAACCTGAGTTTCCTTGAGAGCTGCTTGGAAGCCTGATGGTGTGTGAAGTTAGTGAGCCAAATGGAGTTGTTCTCCCACAAGAACCACTCGGCTGATCCTTCTTCAATATGCCCTTCACCAACATGCAGTGTTTCCTTGATTGAATTAGCTCTCACACCAATACTTGCGTCTAGAGCCTTTGCATTGAGGGCTATCTGAAAACGGCTGTGGCGCTGAAGTTGCCTGTGAATGTGAAGTTGGTGGCATGTGAAACCCGCATGTGGAGCATTCGTTTATGTGGGATGCTCACCAAGCTTCATTTCAGTCCTAGGCACTCAAAGGGCACTAAACATAGAGTGTGAAAACTGAGTTTCCTTGAGAGTTGCTTGGAAGCCTGATGGTGTGTGAAGTTAGTGAGCCAAATGGAGTTGTTCTCCCAGAAGAACCACTCGGCTGATCCTTCTTCAATATGCCCTTCACCAACATGCAGTGTTTCCTTGATTGAATTAGCTCTCACACAAATATTTGCGTCTAGAGCCTTTGCATTGAGGGCTATCTGAAAACGGCTGTGGCGCTGAAGTTGCGTGAGAATGTGGAGTTGGTGGCATGTGAAATCCGCATCTGGAGCATTCGTTTGTGTGGGATGCTCTACCAGGTTCATTCCTAGATAATGCACTCAAAGGGCACTAAGCATAGAGTGTGAAAACTGAGTTTCCTTGAGAGCTGCTTGGAAGCCTGATGGTGTGTGAAGTTAGTGAGCCAAATGGAATTGTTCTCCCACAAGAACCACTCGGCTGATCCTTCTTCAATATGCCCTTCACCAACATGCAGTGTTTCCTTGATTGAATTAGCTCTCACACCAATATTTGTGTCTAGAGCCTTTGCATTGAGGGCTATCTGAAAACGGCTGTGGCGCTGAAGTTGCCTGTGAATGTGGAGTTGGTGGCATGTGAAACCCGCATGTGGAGCATTCGTTTGTGTGGGATGCTCTACCAGGTCCATTCCTAGATAATGCACTCAAAGGGCACTAAACATAGAGTGTGAAAACTGAGTTTCCCTGAGAGCTGCTTGGAAGCCTGATGGTTTGTGAAGTTAGTGAGCCAAATGGAGTTGTTCTCCCACAAGAACCACTCGGCTGATCCTTCTTCAATATGCCCTTCACCAACATGCAGTGTTTCCTTGATTGAATTAGCTCTCACACCAATACTTGCGTCTAGAGCCTTTGCATTGAGGGCTATCTGAAAACGGCTGTGGCGCTGAAGTTGCCTGTGAATGTGAAGTTGGTGGCATGTGAAACCCGCATGTGGAGCATTCGTTTATGTGGGATGCTCACCAAGCTTCATTTCAGTCCTAGGCACTCAAAGGGCACTAAACATAGAGTGTGAAAACTGAGTTTCCTTGAGAGCTGCTTGGAAGCCTGATGGTGTGTGAAGTTAGTGAGCCAAATGGAGTTGTTCTCCCACAAGAACCACTCGGCTGATCCTTCTTCAATATGCCCTTCACCAACATGCAGTGTTTCCTTGATTGAATTAGCTCTCACACCAATATTTGCGTCTAGAGCCTTTGCATTGAGGGCTATCTGAAAACGGCTGTGGCGCTGAAGTTGCCTGTCAATGTGGAGTTGGTGGCATGTGAAACCCGCATGTGGAGCATTCGTTTGTGTGGGATGCTCTACCAGGTTCATTTCAGTCCTAGCCATACAAAGGGCACTAAGCATAGAGTGTGAAAACTGAGTTTCCTTGAGAGCTGCTTGGAAGCCTGATGGTGTGTGAAGTTAGTGAGCCAAATGGAGTTGTTCTCCCACAAGAACCACTCGGCTGATCCTTCTTCAATATGCCCTTCACCAACATGCAGTGTTTCCTTGATTGAATTAGCTCTCACACCAATATTTGCGTCTAGAGCCTTTGCATTGAGGGCTATCTGAAAACGGCTGTGGCGCTGAAGTTGCCTGTGAATGTGGAGTTGGTGGCATGTGAAACCCGCATGTGGAGCATTCGTTTGTGTGGGATGCTCTACCAGGTTCATTTCAGTCCTAGCCATACAAAGGGCACTAAGCATTGAGTGTGAAAACTGAGTTTCCTTGAGAGCTGCTTGGAAGCCTGATGGTGTGTGAAGTTAGTGAGCCAAATGGAGTTGTTCTCCCACAAGAACCACTCGGCTGATCCTTCTTCAATATGCCCTTCACCAACATGCAGTTTTTCCTTGATTGAATTAGCTCTCACACCAATACTTGCATCTAGAGCCTTTGCATTGAGGGCTATCTGAAAACGGCTGTGGCGCTGAAGTTGCCTGTGAATGTGGAGTTGGTGGCATGTGAAACCCGCATGTGGAGCATTCGTTTGTGTGGGATGCTCTACCAGGTTCATTTCAGTCCTAGGCACTCAAAGGGCACTAAGCATAGATTGTGAAAACTGAGTTTCCTTGAGAGCTGCTTGGAAGCCTGATGGTGTGTGAAGTTAGTGAGCCAAATGGAGTTGTTCTCCCACAAGAACCACTCGGCTGATCCTTCTTCAATATGCCCTTCACCAACATGCAGTTTTTCCTTGATTGAATTAGCTCTCACACCAATATTTGCGTCTAGAGCCTTTGCTTTGAGGGCTATCTGAAAACGGCTGTGGCGCTGAAGTTGCCTGTGAATGTGGAGTTGGTGGCATGTGAAACCCGCATGTGGAGCATTCGTTTGTGTGGGATGCTCTACCAGGTTCATTCCTAGATAATGCACTCAAAGGGCACTAAGCATAGAGTGTGAAAACTGAGTTTCCTTGAGAGCTGCTTGGAAGCCTGATGGTGTGTGAAGTTAGTGAGCCAAATGGAGTTGTTCTCCCACAAGAACCACTCGGCTGATCCTTCTTCAATATGCCCTTCACCAACATGCAGTGTTTCCTTGATTGAATTAGCTCTCACACCAATATTTGCGTCTAGAGCCTTTGCATTGAGGGCTATCTGAAAACGGCTGTGGCGCTGAAGTTGCGTGAGAATGTGGAGTTGGTGGCATGTGAAACCCGCATGTGGAGCATTCGTTTGTGTGGGATGCTCTACCAGGTTCATTCCTAGATAATGCACTCAAAGGGCACTAAGCATAGAGTGTGAAAACTGAGTTTCCTTGAGAGCTGCTTGGAAGCCTGATGGTGTGTGAAGTTAGTGAGCCAAATGGAGTTGTTCTCCCACAAGAACCACTCTGCTGATCCTTCTTCAATATGCCCTTCACCAACATGCAGTGTTTCCTTGATTGAATTAGCTCTCACACCAATATTTGCGTCTAGAGCCTTTGCATTGAGGGCTATCTGAAAACGGCTGTGGCGCTGAAGTTGCCTGTCAATGTGGAGTTGGTGGCATGTGAAATCCGCATGTGGAGCATTCGTTTGTGTGGGATGCTCTACCAGGTTCATTTCAGTCCTAGCCATACAAAGGGCACTAAGCATAGAGTGTGAAAACTGAGTTTCCTTGAGAGCTGCTTGGAAGCCTGATGGTGTGTGAAGTTAGTGAGCCAAATGGAGTTGTTCTCCCACAAGAACCACTCGGCTGATCCTTCTTCAATATGCCCTTCACCAACATGCAGTGTTTCCTTGATTGAATTAGCTCTCACACCAATATTTGCGTCTAGAGCCTTTGCATTGAGGGCTATCTGAAAACGGCTGTGGCGCTGAAGTTGCCTGTGAATGTGGAGTTGGTGGCATGTGAAACCCGCATGTGGAGCATTCATTTGTGTGGGATGCTCTACCAGGTTCATTCCTAGATAATGCACTCAAAGGGCACTAAGCATAGAGTGTGAAAACTGAGTTTCCTTGAGAGCTGCTTGGAAGCCTGATGGTGTGTGAAGTTAGTGAGCCAAATGGAGTTGTTCTCCCACAAGAACCACTCGGCTGATCCTTCTTCAATATGCCCTTCACCAACATGCAGTGTTTCA
>NW_026701569.1:0-32631 GCF_030435755.1 Ochotona princeps | reverse complement strand
TCTGAAAATGGCTTTGGCGCTGAAGTTGTCTGTGAATGTGGAGTTGGTGGCATGTGAAACCCGCATGTGGAGCATTGGTTTGTGTGGGATGCTCTACCAGGTTCATTTCAGTCCTAGGCACTCAAAGGGCATTAAGCCTAGAGTGTGAAAACTGAGTTTCCTTGAGAGCTGCTTGGAAGCCTGATGGTGTGTGAAGTTAGTGAGCCAAATGGAGGTGTTCTCCCACAAGAACCACTCGGCTGATTCTTCTTCAATATGCGCTTCACCAACATGCAGTGTTTCCTTGATTGAATTAGCTCTCACACCAATATTTGCATCTAGAGCCTTTGCATTGAGGGCTATCTGAAAATGGCTTTGGCGCTGAAGTTGCCTGTGAATGTGGAGTTGGTGGCATGTGAAACCCGCATGTGGAGCATTGGTTTGTGTGGGATGCTCTACCAGGTTCCTTCCTACATAATGCACTCAAAGGGCATTAAGCCTAGAGTGTGAAAACTGAGTTTCCTTGATAAATGCTTGGAAGCCTGATGGTGTGTGAAGTTAGTGAGCCAAATGGAGTTGTTCTCCCACAAGAACCACTCGGCTGATTCTTCTTCAATATGCGCTTCACCAACATGCAGTGTTTCCTTGATTGAATTAGCTCTCACACCAATATTTGGTCCTGGAGCCTTTGCATTGAGGGCTACCTGAAAATGGCTTTGGCGCTGAAGTTGTCTGTGAATGTGGAGTTGGTGGCATGTGAAACCCGCCTGTGGAGCATTGGTTCGTGTGATAAGCTCACCAACCTTCATTTCAGTCCTAGGCACTCAAAGGGCATTAAGCCTAGAGTGTGAAAACTGAGTTTCCTTGAGAGCTGCTTGGAAGCCTGATGGTGTGTGAAGTTAGTGAGCCAAATGGAGTTGTTCTCCCACAAGAACCAACGGCTGATTCTTCTTCAATATGCGCTTCACCAACATGCAGTGTTTCCTTGATTGAATTAGCTCTCACACAAATATTTGGGCCTGGAGCCTTTGCATTGAGGGCTACCTGAAAACGGCTTTGGCGCTGAAGTTGTCTGTGAATGTGGAGTTGGTGGCATGTGAAACCCGCTGTGGAGCATTGGTTTGTGTGATAAGCTCACCAACCTTCATTTCATTCCTAGGCACTCAAAGGGCATTAAGCCTAGAGTGTGAAAACTGAGTTTCCTTGAGATCTGCTTGGAAGCCTGATGGTGTGTGAAGTTAGTGAGCCAAATGGAGTTGTTCTCCCACAAGAACCACTCGCCTGATTCTTCTTCAATATGCGCTTCACCAACATGCAGTGTTTCCTTGATTGAATTAGCTCTCACACCAATATTTGCACCTAGAGCCTTTGCATTGAGGGCTATCTGAAAATGGCTTTGGCGCTGAAGTTGTCTGTGAATGTGGAGTTGGTGGCATGTGAAACCTGCCTGTGGAGCATTGGTTGGTGTGGGATGCTCTACCAGGTTCATTCCTACATAATGCACTCAAAGGGCATTAAGCCTAGAGGGTGAAAACTGAGTTTCCTTGAGAGCTGCATGGAAGCCTGATGGTGTGTGAAGTTAGTGAGCCAAATGGAGTTGTTCTCCCACAAGAACCACTCGCCTGATTCTTCTTCAATATGCGCTTCACCATCATGCAGTGTTTCCTTGATTGAATTAGCTCTCACACCAATATTTGGGCCTGGAGCCTTTGCATTGAGGGCTACCTGAAAACGGCTTTGGCGCTGAAGTTGTCTGTGAATGTGGAGTTGGTGGCATGTGAAACCCGCATGTGGAGCATTGGTTTGTGTGATAAGCTCACCAAGATTCATTTGAGTCCTAGGCACTCAAAGGGCATTAAGCCTAGAGTGTGAAAACTGAGTTTCCTTGAGAGCTGCTTGGAAGCCTGATGGTGTGTGAAGATAGTGAGCCAAATGGAGTTGTTCTCCCACAAGAACCACTCGGCTGATTCTTCTTCAATATGCGCTTCACCATCATGCAGTGTTTCCTTGATTGAATTAGCTCTCACACCAATATTTGGGCCTAGAGCCTTTGTGTTGAGGGCTACCTGAAAACGGCTTTGGCGCTGAAGTTGTCTGTGAATGTGGAGTTGGTGGCATGTGAAACCCGCCTGTGGAGCATTGGTTTGTGTGGGATGCTCTACCAGGTTCATTCCTACATAATGCACTCAAAGGGCATTAAGCCTAGAGTGTGAAAACTGAGTTTCCTTGAGAGCTGCTTGGAAGCCTGATGGTGTGTGAAGTTAGTGAGCCAAATGGAGTTGTTCTCCCACAAGAACCACTCGGCTGATTCTTCTTCAATATGCGCTTCACCAACATGCAGTGTTTCCTTGATTGAATTAGCTCTCACACCAATATGTGGGCCTGGAGCCTTTGCATTGAGGGCTACCTGAAAACGGCTTTAGCGCTGAAGTTGTCTGTGAATGTGGAGTTGGTGGCATGTGAAACCCGCATGTGGAGCATTGGTTTGTTTGATAAGCTCACCAAGCTTCATTTGAGTCCTAGGCACTCAAAGGGCTTTAAGCCTAGATTGTGAAAACTGAGTTTCCATGAGAGCTGCTTGGAAGCCTGATGGTGTGTGAAGTTAGTGAGCCAAATGGAGTTGTTCTCCCACAAGAACCACTCGGCTGATTCTTCTTCAATATGCGCTTCACCAACATGCAGTGTTTCCTTGATTGAATTAGCTCTCACACCAATATTTGGGCCTGGAGCCTTTGCATTGAGGGCTACCTGAAAACGGCTTTGGCGCTGAAGTTGTCTGTGAATGTGGAGTTGGTGGCATGTGAAACCCGCCTGTGGAGCATTGGTTTGTGTGGGATGCTCTACCAGGTTCATTCCTACATAATGCACTCAAAGGGCATTAAGCCTAGAGTGTGAAAACTGAGTTTCCTTGAGAGCTGCTTGGAAGCCTGATGGTGTGTGAAGTTAGTGAGCCAAATGGAGTTGTTCTCCCACAAGAACCACTCGGCTGATTCTTCTTCAATATGCGCTTCACCAACATGCAGTGTTTCCTTGATTGAATTAGCTCTCACACCAATATTTGGGCCTGGAGCCTTTGCATTGAGGGCTACCTGAAAACGGCTTTGGCGCTGAAGTTGTCTGTGAATGTGGAGTTGGTGGCATGTGAAACCCGCATGTGGAGCATTGGTTTGTGTGGGATGCTCTACCAGGTTCATTTCAGTCCTAGGCACTCAAAGGGAATTAAGCCTAGAGTGTGAAAACTGAGTTTCCTTGAGAGCTGCTTGGAAGCCTGATGGTGTGTGAAGTTAGTGAGCCAAATGGAGTTGTTCTCCCACAAGAACCACTCGGCTGATTCTTCTACAATTTGCGCTTCACCAACATGCAGTGTTTCCTTGATTGAATTAGCTCTCACACCAATATTTGCGCCTAGAGCCTTTGCATTGAGAGCTATCTGAAAATGGCTTTGGCGCTGAAGTTGTCTGTGAATGTGGAGTTGGTGGCATGTGAAACCCGCATGTGGAGCATTGGTTCGTGTGGGATGCTCTACCAGGTGCATTTCATTCCTAGGCACTCAAAGGGCATTAAGCCTAGAGTGTGAAAACTGAGTTTCCTTGAGAGCTGCTTGGAAGCCTGATGGTGTGTGAAGTTAGTGAGCCAAATGGAGTTGTTGTCCCACAAGAACCACTCGGCTGATTCTTCTTCAATATGCGCTTCACCAACATGCAGTGTTTCCTTGATTGAATTAGCTCTCACACCAATATTTGCGCCTAGAGCCTTTGCATTGAGGGCTATCTGAAAATGGCTTTGGCGCTGAAGTTGTCTGTGAATGTGGAGTTGGTGGCATGTGAAACCCGCCTGTGGAGCATTGGTTTGTGTGATAAGCTCACCAAGCTTCCTTTCAGTCCTAGGCACTCAAAGGGCATTAAGCCTAGAGTGTGAAAACTGAGTTTCCTTGAGAGCTGCTTGGAAGCCTGATGGTGTGTGAAGTTAGTGAGCCAAATGGAGTTGTTCTCCCACAAGAACCACTCGCCTGATTCTTCTTCAATATGCGCTTCACCAACATGCAGTGTTTCCTTGATTGAATTAGCTCTCACACCAATATTTGCGCCTAGAGCCTTTGCATTGAGAGCTATCTGAAAATGGCTTTGGCGCTGAAGTTGTCTGTGAATGTGGAGTTGGTAGCATGTGAAACCTGCCTGTGGAGCATTGGTTCGTGTGGGATGCTCTACCAGGTGCATTTCATTCCTAGGCACTCAAAGGGCATTAAGCCTAGAGTGTGAAAACTGAGTTTCCTTGAGAGCTGCTTGGAAACCTGATGGTGTGTGAAGTTAGTGAGCCAAATGGAGTTGTTCTCCCACAAGAACCACTCGGCTGATTCTTCTTCAATATGCGCTTCACCAACATGCAATGTTTCCTTGATTGAATTAGCTCTCACACCAATATTTGGGCCTAGAGCCTTTGCATTGAGGGCTATCTGAAAATGGCTGTGGCGCTGAAGTTGTCTGTGAATGTGGAGTTGGTGGCATGTGAAACCCGCCTGTGGAGCATTGGTTTGTGTGATAAGCTCACCAACCTTCATTTCATTCCTAGGCACTCAAAGGGCATTAAGCCTAGAGTGTGAAAACTGAGTTTCCTTGAGAGCTGCTTGGAAGCCTGATGGTGTGTGAAGTTAGTGAGCCAAATGGAGGTGTTCTCCCACAAGAACCACTCGGCTGATTCTTCTTCAATATGCGCTTCACCAACATGCAGTGTTTCCTTGATTGAATTAGCTCTCACACCAATATTTGGGCCTAGAGCCTTTGCATTGAGGGCTATCTGAAAATGGCTTTGGCGCTGAAGTTGTCTGTGAATGTGGAGTTGGTGGCATGTGAAACCCGCATGTGGAGCATTGGTTTGTGTGGGATGCTCTACCAGGTTCATTTCAGCCCTAGGCACTCAAAGGGCATTAAGCCTAGAGTGTGAAAACTGAGTTTCCTTGAGAGCTGCTTGGAAGCCTGATGGTGTGTGAAGTTAGTGAGCCAAATGGAGTTGTTCTCCCACAAGAACCACTCAGCTGATTCTTCTTCAATATGCGCTTCACCAACATGCAGTGTTTCCTTGATTGAATTAGCTCTCACACCAATATTTGCGCCTAGAGCCTTTGCATTGAGAGCTATCTGAAAATGGCTTTGGCGCTGAAGTTGTCTGTGAATGTGGAGTTGGTGGCATGTGAAACCCGCATGTGGAGCATTGGTTTGTGTGATAAGCTCACCAAGCTTCCTTTCAGTCCTAGGCACTCAAAGGGCACTAAGCATAGAGTGTGAAAACTGAGTTTCCTTGAGAGCTGCTTGGAAGCCTGATGGTGTGTGAAGTTAGTGAGCCAAATGGAGTTGTTCTCCCACAAGAACCACTCGGCTGATTCTTCTTCAATATGCGCTTCACCAACATGCAGTGTTTCCTTGATTGAATTAGCTCTCACACCAATATTTGCGCCTAGAGCCTTTGTATTGAGGGCTATCTGAAAACGGCTTTGGCGCTGAAGTTGTCTGTGAATGTGGAGTTGGTGGCATGTGAAACCCGCATGTGGAGCATTGGTTCGTGTGGGATGCTCTACCAGGTGCATTTCATTCCTAGGCACTCAAAGGGCATTAAGCCTAGAGTGTGAAAACTGAGTTTCCTTGAGAGCTGCTTGGAAACCTGATGGTGTGTGAAGTTAGTGAGCCAAATGGAGTTGTTCTCCCACAAGAACCACTCGCCTGATTCTTCTTCAATATGCGCTTCACCAACATGCAATGTTTCCTTGATTGAATTAGCTCTCACACCAATATTTGCGCCTAGAGCCTTTGCATTGAGGGCTATCTGAAAATTGCTGTGGCGCTGAAGTTGTCTGTGAATGTGGAGTTGGTGGCATGTGAAACCCGCCTGTGGAGCATTGGTTTGTGTGATAAGCTCACCAACCTTCATTTCATTCCTAGGCACTCAAAGGGCATTAAGCCTAGAGTGTGAAAACTGAGTTTCCTTGAGAGCTGCTTGGAAGCCTGATGGTGTGTGAAGTTAGTGAGCCAAATGGAGTTGTTCTCCCACAAGAACCACTCGGCTGATTCTTCTTCAATATGCGCTTCACCAACATGCAGTGTTTCCTTGATTGAATTAGCTCTCACACCAATATTTGGGCCTAGAGCCTTTGCATTGAGGGCTATGTGAAAATGGCTTTGGCGCTGAAGTTGTCTGTGAATGTGGAGTTGGTGGCATGTGAAACACGCATGTGGAGCATTGGTTTGTGTGGGATGCTCTACCAGGTTCATTTCATTCCTAGGCACTCAAAGGGCATTAAGCCTAGAGTGTGAAAAGTGAGTTTCCTTGAGAGCTGCTTGGAAGCCTGATGGTGTGTGAAGTTAGTGAGCCAAATGGAGTTGTTCTCCCACAAGAACCACTCAGCTGATTCTTCTTCAATATGCGCTTCACCAACATGCAGTGTTTCCTTGATTGAATTAGCTCTCACACCAATATTTGCGCCTAGAGCCTTTGCATTGAGGGCTATCTGAAAACGGCTTTGGCGCTGAAGTTGTCTGTGAATGTGGAGTTGGTGGCATGTGAAACCCGCCTGTGGAGCATTGGTTTGTGTGGGAATTTCACCAAGCTTCATTTCATTCCTAGGTACTCAAAGGGCATTAAGCCTAGAGTGTGAAACCTGAGTTTCCTTGAGAGCTGCATGGAAGCCTGATGGTGTGTGAAGTTAGTGAGCCAAATGGAGGTGTTCTCCCACAAGAACCACTCGGCTGATTCTTCTTCAATATGCGCTTCACCAACATGCAGTGTTTCCTTGATTGAATTAGCTCTCACACCAATATTTGCGCCTAGAGCCTTTGTATTGAGGGCTATCTGAAAATGGCTTTGGCGCTGAAGTTGTCTGTGAATGTGGAGTTGGTGGCATGTGAAACCCGCATGTGGAGCATTGGTTTGTGTGGGATGCTCTACCAGGTTCATTTCATTGCTAGGCACTCAAAGGGCATTAAGCCTAGAGTGTGAAAACTGAGTTTCCTTGAGAGCTGCTTGGAAGCCTAATGGTGTGTGAAGTTAGTGAGCCAAATGGAGTTGTTCTCCCACAAGAACCACTCGGCTGATTCTTCTTCAGTATGCGCTTCACCAACATGCAGTGTTTCCTTGATTGAATTAGCTCTCACACCAATATTTGCGCCTAGAGCCTTTGCATTGAGGGCTATCTGAAAATGGCTTTGGCGCTGAAGTTGTCTGTGAATGTGGAGTTGGTGGCATGTGAAACCCGCCTGTGGAGCATTCGTTTGTGTGGGATGCTCTACCAGGTTCTTTCCTACATAATGCACTCAAAGGGCATTAAGCCTAGAGTGTGAAAACTGAGTTTCCTTGAGAGCTGCATGGAAGCCTGATGGTGTGTGAAGTTAGTGAGCCAAAATGGAGTTGTTCTCCCACAAGAACCACTCGGCTGATTCTTCTTCAATATGCGCTTCACCAACATGCAGTGTTTCCTTGATTGGATTAGCTCTCACACCAATATTTGCGCCTAGAGCCTTTGCATTGAGGGCTATGTGAAAATGGCTTTGGCGCTGAAGTTGTCTGTGAATGTGGAGTTGGTGGCATGTGAAACCCGCATGTGGAGCATTGGTTCGTGTGGGATGCTCTACCAGGTGCATTTCATTCCTAGGCACTCAAAGGGCATTAAGCCTAGAGTGTGAAAACTGAGTTTCCTTGAGAGCTGCATGGAAGCCTGATGGTGTGTGAAGTTAGTGAGCCAAATGGAGTTGTTCTCCCACAAGAACCACTCGGCTGATTCTTCTTCAATATGCGCTTCACCAACATGCAGTGTTTCCTTGATTGAATTAGCTCTCACACCAATATTTGCGCCTAGAGCCTTTGTGTTGAGGGCTATCTGAAAACGGCTTTGGTGCTGAAGTTGTCTGTGAATGTGGAGTTGGTGGCATGTGAAACCCGCCTGTGGAGCATTGGTTTGTGTGGGATGCTCTATCAGGTTCATTCCTAGATAATGCACTCAAAGGGCATTAAGCCTAGAGTGTGAAAACTGAGTTTCCTTGAGAGCTGCTTGGAAACCTAATGGTGTGTGAAGTTAGTGAGCCAAATGGAGTTGTTCTCCCACAAGAACCACTCGGCTGATTCTTCTTCAGTATGCGCTTCACCAACATGCAGTGTTTCCTTGATTGAATTAGCTCTCACACCAATATTTGCACCTAGAGCCTTTGCATTGAGGGCTATCTGAAAATGGCTTTGGCGCTGAAGTTGTCTGTGAATGTGGAGTTGGTGGCATGTGAAACCCGCATGTGGAGCATTGGTTTGTGTGGGATGCTCTACCAGGTTCATTCCTAGATAATGCACTCAAAGGGCATTAAGCCTAGAGTGTGAAAACTGAGTTTCCTTGAGAGCTGCTTGGAAGCCTGATGGTGTGTGAAGTTAGTGAGCCAAATGGAGTTGTTCTCCCACAAGAACCACTCGGCTGATTCTTCTTCAATATGCGCTTCACCAACATGCAGTGTTTCCTTGATTGAATTAGCTCTCACACCAATATTTGGGCCTGGAGCCTTTGCATTGAGGGCTACCTGAAAACGGCTTTGGCGCTGAAGTTGTCTGTGAATGTGGAGTTGGTGGCATGTGAAACCCGCCTGTGGAGCATTGCTTTGTGTGATAAGCTCACCAAGCTTCATTTCAGTCCTAGGCACTCAAAGGGCATTAAGCCTAGAGTGTGAAAACTGAGTTTCCTTGAGAGCTGCTTGGAAGCCTGATGGTGTGTGAAGTTAGTGAGCCAAATGGAGTTGTTCTCCCACAAGAACCAGTCGCCTGATTCTTCTTCAATATGCGCTTCACCAACATGCAGTGTTTCCTTGATTGAATTAGCTCTCACACCAATATTTGGGCCTAGAGCCTTTGTATTGAGGGCTGTCTGAAAACGGCTTTGGCGCTGAAGTTGTCTGTGAATGTGGAGTTGGTGGCATGTGAAACCCGCCTGTGGAGCATTGGTTTGTGTGGGATGCTCTATCAGGTTCATTCCTAGATAATGCACTCAAAGGGAATTAAGCCTAGAGTGTGAAAACTGAGTTTCCTTGAGAGCTGCTTGGAAGCCTGATGGTGTGTGAAGTTAGTGAGCCAAATGGAGTTGTTCTCCCACAAGAACCACTCAGCTGATTCTTCTTCAATATGCGCTTCACCAACATGCAGTGTTTCCTTGATTGAATTAGCTCTCACACCAATATTTGGGCCTGGTGCCTTTGCATTGAGGGCTACCTGAAAACGGCCTTGGCGCTGAAGTTGTCTGTGAATGTGGAGTTGGTGGCATGTGAAACCCGCCTGTGGAGCATTGGTTTGTGTGGGATGCTCTACCAGGTTCATTCCTACATAATGCACTCAAAGGGCATTAAGCCTAGAGTGTGAAAACTGAGTTTCCTTGAGAGCTGCTTGGAAGCCTGATGGTGTGTGAAGTTAGTGAGCCAAATGGAGGTGTTCTCCCACAAGAACCACTCGGCTGATTCTTCTTCAATATGCGCTTCACCAACATGCAGTGTTTCTTTGATTGAATTAGCTCTCACACCAATATTTGCACCTAGAGCCTTTGCATTGAGGGCTATCTGAAAATGGCTTTGGCGCTGAAGTTGTCTGTGAATGTGGAGTTGGTGGCATGTGAAACCCGCCTGTGGAGCATTGGTTTGTGTGGGATGCTCTACCAAGTCCATTCCTACATAATGCACTCAAAGGGCATTAAGCCTAGAGTGTGAAAACTGAGTTTCCTTGAGAGCTGCATGGAAGCCTGATGGTGTGTGAAGTTAGTGAGCCAAATGGAGGTGTTCTCCCACAAGAACCACTCGGCTGATTCTTCTTCAATATGCGCTTCACCAACATGCAGTGTTTCCTTGATTGAATTAGCTCTCACACCAATATTTGGGCCTAGAGCCTTTGCATTGAGGGCTATCTGAAAATGGCTTTGGCGCTGAAGTTGTCTGTGAATGTGGAGTTGGTGGCATGTGAAACCCGCATGTGGAGCATTGGTTTGTGTGGGATGCTCTACCAGGTTCATTTCATTGCTAGGCACTCAAAGGGCATTAAGCCTAGAGTGTGAAAACTGAGTTTCCTTGAGAGCTGCTTGGAAGCTTAATGGTGTGTGAAGTTAGTGAGCCAAATGGAGTTGTTCTCCCACAAGAACCACTCGGCTGATTCTTCTTCAGTATGCGCTTCACCAACATGCAGTGTTTCCTTGATTGAATTAGCTCTCACACCAATATTTGCGCCTAGAGCCTTTGCATTGAGGGCTATCTGAAAATGGCTTTGGCGCTGAAGTTGTCTGTGAATGTGGAGTTGGTGGCATGTGAAACCCGCCTGTGGAGCATTCGTTTGTGTGGGATGCTCTACCAGGTTCTTTCCTACATAATGCACTCAAAGGGCATTAAGCCTAGAGTGTGAAAACTGAGTTTCCTTGAGAGCTGCATGGAAGCCTGATGGTGTGTGAAGTTAGTGAGCCAAAATGGAGTTGTTCTCCCACAAGAACCACTCGGCTGATTCTTCTTCAATATGCGCTTCACCAACATGCAGTGTTTCCTTGATTGGATTAGCTCTCACACCAATATTTGCGCCTAGAGCCTTTGCATTGAGGGCTATCTGAAAATGGCTTTGGCGCTGAAGTTGTCTGTGAATGTGGAGTTGGTGGCATGTGAAACCCGCATGTGGAGCATTGGTTCGTGTGGGATGCTCTACCAGGTGCATTTCATTCCTAGGCACTCAAAGGGCATTAAGCCTAGAGTGTGAAAACTGAGTTTCCTTGAGAGCTGCATGGAAGCCTGATGGTGTGTGAAGTTAGTGAGCCAAATGGAGTTGTTCTCCCACAAGAACCACTCGGCTGATTCTTCTTCAATATGCGCTTCACCAACATGCAGTGTTTCCTTGATTGAATTAGCTCTCACACCAATATTTGCGCCTAGAGCCTTTGTGTTGAGGGCTATCTGAAAACGGCTTTGGTGCTGAAGTTGTCTGTGAATGTGGAGTTGGTGGCATGTGAAACCCGCATGTGGAGCATTGGTTTGTGTGGGATGCTCTATCAGGTTCATTCCTAGATAATGCACTCAAAGGGCATTAAGCCTAGAGTGTGAAAACTGAGTTTCCTTGAGAGCTGCTTGGAAACCTAATGGTGTGTGAAGTTAGTGAGCCAAATGGAGTTGTTCTCCCGCAAGAACCACTCGGCTGATTCTTCTTCAGTATGCGCTTCACCAACATGCAGTGTTTCCTTGATTGAATTAGCTCTCACACCAATATTTGCACCTAGAGCCTTTGCATTGAGGGCTATCTGAAAATGGCTTTGGCGCTGAAGTTGTCTGTGAATGTGGAGTTGGTGGCATGTGAAACCCGCCTGTGGAGCATTGGTTTGTGTGGGATGCTCTACCAGGTTCATTCCTAGATAATGCACTCAAAGGGCATTAAGCCTAGAGTGTGAAAACTGAGTTTCCTTGAGAGCTGCTTGGAAGCCTGATGGTGTGTGAAGTTAGTGAGCCAAATGGAGTTGTTCTCCCACAAGAACCACTCGGCTGATTCTTCTTCAATATGCGCTTCACCAACATGCAGTGTTTCCTTGATTGAATTAGCTCTCACACCAATATTTGGGCCTGGAGCCTTTGCATTGAGGGCTACCTGAAAACGGCTTTGGCGCTGAAGTTGTCTGTGAATGTGGAGTTGGTGGCATGTGAAACCCGCCTGTGGAGCATTGCTTTTTTGTGATAAGCTCACCAAGCTTCATTTCAGTCCTAGGCACTCAAAGGGCATTAAGCCTAGAGCGTGAAAACTGAGTTTCCTTGAGAGCTGCTTGGAAGCCTGATGGTGTGTGAAGTTAGTGAGCCAAATGGAGTTGTTCTCCCACAAGAACCAGTCGCCTGATTCTTCTTCAATATGCGCTTCACCAACATGCAGTGTTTCCTTGATTGAATTAGCTTTCACACCAATATTTGGGCCTAGAGCCTTTGTATTGAGGGCTGTCTGAAAACGGCTTTGGCGCTGAAGTTGTCTGTGAATGTGGAGTTGGTGGCATGTGAAACCCGCCTGTGGAGCATTGGTTTGTGTGGGATGCTCTATCAGGTTCATTCCTAGATAATGCACTCAAAGGGAATTAAGCCTAGAGTGTGAAAACTGAGTTTCCTTGAGAGCTGCTTGGAAGCCTGATGGTGTGTGAAGTTAGTGAGCCAAATGGAGTTGTTCTCCCACAAGAACCACTCAGCTGATTCTTCTTCAATATGCGCTTCACCAACATGCAGTGTTTCCTTGATTGAATTAGCTCTCACACCAATATTTGGGCCTGGTGCCTTTGCATTGAGGGCTACCTGAAAACGGCCTTGGCGCTGAAGTTGTCTGTGAATGTGGAGTTGGTGGCATGTGAAACCCGCCTGTGGAGCATTGGTTTGTGTGGGATGCTCTACCAGGTTCATTCCTACATAATGCACTCAAAGGGCATTAAGCCTAGAGTGTGAAAACTGAGTTTCCTTGAGAGCTGCTTGGAAGCCTGATGGTGTGTGAAGTTAGTGAGCCAAATGGAGGTGTTCTCCCACAAGAACCAGTCGCCTGATTCTTCTTCAATATGCGCTTCACCAACATGCAGTGTTTCCTTGATTGAATTAGCTCTCACACCAATATTTGCGCCTAGAGCCTTTGTATTGAGGGCTATCTGAAAACGGCTTTGGCGCTGAAGTTGTCTGTGAATGTGGAGTTGGTGGCATGTGAAACCCGCATGTGGAGCATTGGTTTGTGTGGGATGATCTATCAGGTTCATTCCTACATAATGCACTCAAAGGGCATTAAGCCTAGAGCGTGAAAACTGAGTTTCCTTGAGAGCTGCTTGGAAGCCTGATGGTGTGTGAAGTTAGTGAGCCAAATGGAGTTGTTCTCCCACAAGAACCACTCGGCTGATTCTTCTTCAATATGCGCTTCACCAACATGCAGTGTTTCCTTGATTGAATTAGCTCTCACACCAATATTTGCGCCTAGAGCCTTTGCATTGAGGGCTATCTGAAAATGGCTTTGGCGCTGAAGTTGTCTGTGAATGTGGAGTTGGTGGCATGTGAAACCCGCCTGTGGAGCATTGGTTCCTGTGGGATGCTCTACCAGGTGCATTTCATTCCTAGACACTCAAAGGGCATTAAGCCTAGAGTGTGAAAACTGAGTTTCCTTGAGAGCTGCTTGGAAGCCTGATGGTGTGTGAAGTTAGTGAGCCAAATGGAGTTGTTCTCCCACAAGAACCACTCGGCTGATTCTTCTTCAATATGCGCTTCACCAACATGCAGTGTTTCCTTGATTGAATTAGCTCTCACACCAATATTTGCGCCTAGAGCCTTTGCATTGAGGGCTATCTGAAAATGGCTTTGGCGCTGAAGTTGTCTGTGAATGTGGAGTTGGTGGCATGTGAAACCCGCATGTGGAGCATTGGTTCGTGTGGGATGCTCTACCAGGTGCATTTCATTCCTAGACACTCAAAGGGCATTAAGCCTAGAGTGTGAAAACTGAGTTTCCTTGAGAGCTGCTTGGAAGCCTGATGGTGTGTGAAGTTAGTGAGCCAAATGGAGTTGTTCTAACACAAGAACCACTCGGCTGATTCTTCTTCAATATGCCCTTCACCAACATGCAATGTTTCCTTGATTGAATTAGCTCTCACACCAATATTTGGGCCTAGAGCCTTTGTGTTGAGGGCTATCTGAAAACGGCTTTGGCGCTGAAGTTGTCTGTGAATGTGGAGTTGGTGGCATGTGAAACCCGCCTGTGGAGCATTGGTTTGTGTGGGATGCTCTATCAGGTTCATTCCTAGATAATGCACTCAAAGGGCATTAAGCCTAGAGTGTGAAAACTGAGTTTCCTTGAGAGCTGCTTGGAAGCCTAATGGTGTGTGAAGTTAGTGAGCCAAATGGAGTTGTTCTCCCACAAGAACCACTCGGCTGATTCTTCTTCAGTATGCGCTTCACCAACATGCAGTGTTTCCTTGATTGAATTAGCTCTCACACCACTATTTGCACCTAGAGCCTTTGCATTGAGGGCTATCTGAAAATGGCTTTGGCGCTGAAGTTGTCTGTGAATGTGGAGTTGGTGGCATGTGAAACCCGCATGTGGAGCATTGGTTTGTGTGGGATGCTCTACCAGGTTCATTTCAGTCCTAGGCACTCAAAGGGCATTAAGCCTAGAGTGTGAAAACTGAGTTTCCTTGAGAGCTGCTTGGAAGCCTGATGGTGTGTGAAGTTAGTGAGCCAAATGGAGTTGTT
The DNA here is from genome assembly GCF_030435755.1 of Ochotona princeps. Lineage (NCBI taxonomy): Eukaryota > Metazoa > Chordata > Mammalia > Lagomorpha > Ochotonidae > Ochotona > Ochotona princeps. The sequence continues at coordinate 18,430 of NW_026701569.1, read as the reverse complement.
CTCCCACAAGAACCACTCGGCTGATTCTTCTTCAATATGCGCTTCACCAACATGCAGTGTTTCCTTGATTGAATTAGCTCTCACACCAATATTTGGGCCTGGAGCCTTTGCATTGAGGGCTATCTGAAAACGGCTTTGGCGCTGAAGTTGTCTGTGAATGTGGAGTTGGTGGCATGTGAAACCCGCATGTGGAGCATTGCTTTGTGTGATAAGCTCACCAAGCTTCATTTCAGTCCTAGGCACTCAAAGGGCATTAAGCCTAGAGTGTGAAAACTGAGTTTCCTTGAGAGCTGCTTGGAAGCCTGATGGTGTGTGAAGTTAGTGAGCCAAATGGAGTTGTTCTCCCACAAGAACCACTCGGCTGATTCTTCTTCAATATGCGCTTCACCAACATGCAGTGTTTCCTTGATTGAATTAGCTCTCACACCAATATTTGGGCCTAGAGCCTTTGTATTGAGGGCTGTCTGAAAACGGCTTTGGCGCTGAAGTTGTCTGTGAATGTGGAGTTGGTGGCATGTGAAACCCGCCTGTGGAGCATTGGTTTGTGTGGGATGCTCTACCAGGTTCATTCCTAGATAATGCACTCAAAGGGCATTAAGCCTAGAGTGTGAAAACTGAGTTTCCTTGAGAGCTGCTTGGAAGCCTGATGGTGTGTGAAGTTAGTGAGCCAAATGGAGTTGTTCTCCCACAAGAACCACTCGGCTGATTCTTCTTCAATATGCGCTTCACCAACATGCAGTGTTTCCTTGATTGAATTAGCTCTCACACCAATATTTGGGCCTGGAGCCTTTGCATTGAGGGCTACCTGAAAACGGCTTTGGCGCTGAAGTTGTCTGTGAATGTGGAGTTGGTGGCATGTGAAACCCGCCTGTGGAGCATTGGTTCGTGTGGGATGCTCTACCAGGTTCATTCCTAGATAATGCACTCAAAGGGAATTAAGCCTAGAGTGTGAAAACTGAGTTTCCTTGAGAGCTGCATGGAAGCCTGATGGTGTGTGAAGTTAGTGAGCCAAATGGAGTTGTTCTAACACAAGAACCACTCGGCTGATTCTTCTTCAATATGCGCTTCACCAACATGCAATGTTTCCTTGATTGAATTAGCTCTCACACCAATATTTGGGCCTAGAGCCTTTGTGTTGAGGGCTATCTGAAAACGGCTTTGGCGCTGAAGTTGTCTGTGAATGTGGAGTTGGTGGCATGTGAAACCCGCCTGTGGAGCATTGGTTTGTGTGGGATGCTCTATCAGGTTCATTCCTAGATAATGCACTCAAAGGGCATTAAGCCTAGAGTGTGAAAACTGAGTTTCCTTGAGAGCTGCTTGGAAGCCTGATGGTGTGTGAAGTTAGTGAGCCAAATGGAGTTGTTCTCCCACAAGAACCACTCGGCTGATTCTTCTTCAGTATGCGCTTCACCAACATGCAGTGTTTCCTTGATTGAATTAGCTCTCACACCAATATTTGCACCTAGAGCCTTTGCATTGAGGGCTATCTGAAAATGGCTTTGGCGCTGAAGTTGTCTGTGAATGTGGAGTTGGTGGCATGTGAAACCCGCATGTGGAGCATTGGTTTGTGTGGGATGCTCTACCAGGTTCATTTCAGTCCTAGGCACTCAAAGGGCATTAAGCCTAGAGTGTGAAAACTGAGTTTCCTTGAGAGCTGCTTGGAAGCCTGATGGTGTGTGAAGTTAGTGAGCCAAATGGAGTTGTTCTCCCACAAGAACCACTCGGCTGATTCTTCTTCAATATGCGCTTCACCAACATGCAGTGTTTCCTTGATTGAATTAGCTCTCACACCAATATTTGGGCCTGGAGCCTTTGCATTGAGGGCTACCTGAAAACGGCTTTGGCGCTGAAGTTGTCTGTGAATGTGGAGTTGGTGGCATGTGAAACCCGCCTGTGGAGCATTGGTTTGTGTGATAAGCTCACCAAGCTTCATTTCAGTCCTAGGCACTCAAAGGGCATTAAGCCTAGAGTGTGAAAACTGAGTTTCCTTGAGAGCTGCTTGGAAGCCTGATGGTGTGTGAAGTTAGTGAGCCAAATGGAGTTGTTCTCCCACAAGAACCACTCGGCTGATTCTTCTTCAATATGCGCTTCACCAACATGCAGTGTTTCCTTGATTGAATTAGCTCTCACACCAATATTTGGGCCTAGAGCCTTTGTATTGAGGGCTCTCTGAAAACGGCTTTGGCGCTGAAGTTGTCTGTGAATGTGGAGTTGGTGGCATGTGAAACCCGCATGTGGAGCATTGGTTTGTGTGGGATGCTCTATCAGGTTCATTCCTAGATAATGCACTCAAAGGGCATTAAGCCTAGAGTGTGAAAACTGAGTTTCCTTGAGAGCTGCTTGGAAGCCTGATGGTGTGTGAAGTTAGTGAGCCAAATGGAGTTGTTCTCCCACAAGAACCACTCGGCTGATTCTTCTTCAATATGCGCTTCACCAACATGCAGTGTTTCCTTGATTGAATTAGCTCTCACACCAATATTTGCGCCTAGAGCCATTGTATTGAGAGCTATCTGAAAACGGCTTTGGCGCTGAAGTTGTCTGTGAATGTGGAGTTGGTGGCATGTGAAACCCGCCTGTGGAGCATTGGTTTGTGTGGGATGCTCACCAAGCTGCATTTCATTCCTAGGCACTCAAAGGGCATTAAGCCTAGAGTGTGAAACCTGAGTTTCCTTGAGAGCTGCATGGAAGCCTGATGGTGTGTGAAGTTAGTGAGCCAAATGGAGTTGTTCTCCCACAAGAACCACTCGGCTGATTCTTCTTCAATATGCGCTTCACCAACATGCAGTGTTTCCTTGATTGAATTAGCTCTCACACCAATATTTGGGCCTGGTGCCTTTGCATTGAGGGCTACCTGAAAACGGCCTTGGCGCTGAAGTTGTCTGTGAATGTGGAGTTGGTGGCATGTGAAACCCGCCTGTGGAGCATTGGTTTGTGTGGGATGCTCTACCAGGTTCATTCCTACATAATGCACTCAAAGGGCATTAAGCCTAGAGTGTGAAAACTGAGTTTCCTTGAGAGCTGCTTGGAAGCCTGATGGTGTGTGAAGTTAGTGAGCCAAATGGAGTTGTTCTCCCACAAGAACCAGTCGCCTGATTCTTCTTCAATATGCGCTTCACCAACATGCAGTGTTTCCTTGATTGAATTAGCTCTCACACCAATATTTGCGCCTAGAGCCTTTGTATTGAGGGCTATCTGAAAACGGCTTTGGCGCTGAAGTTGTCTGTGAATGTGGAGTTGGTGGCATGTGAAACCCGCATGTGGAGCATTGGTTTGTGTGGGATGCTCTATCAGGTTCATTCCTAGATAATGCACTCAAAGGGCATTAAGCCTAGAGCGTGAAAACTGAGTTTCCTTGAGAGCTGCTTGGAAGTCTGATGGTGTGTGAAGTTAGTGAGCCAAATGGAGTTGTTCTCCCACAAGAACCACTCGGCTGATTCTTCTTCAATATGCGCTTCACCAACATGCAGTGTTTCCTTGATTGAATTAGCTCTCACACCATTATTTGGGCCTGGAGCCTTTGCATTGAGGGCTACTTGAAAACGGCTTTGGCGCTGAAGTTGTCTGTGAATGTGGAGTTGGTGGCATGTGAAACCCGCCTGTGGAGCATTGGTTTGTGTGGGAATCTCACCAAGCTGCATTTCATTCCTAGGCACTCAAAGGGCATTAAGCCTAGAGTGTGAAAACTGAGTTTCCTTGAGAGCTGCTTGGAAGCCTGATGGTGTGTGAAGTTAGTGAGCCAAATGGAGTTGTTCTAACACAAGAACCACTCGGCTGATTCTTCTTCAATATGCCCTTCACCAACATGCAATGTTTCCTTGATTGAATTAGCTCTCACACCAATATTTGGGCCTGGAGCCTTTGTGTTGAGGGCTATCTGAAAACGGCTTTGGCGCTGAAGTTGTCTGTGAATGTGGAGTTGGTGGCATGTGAAACCCGCCTGTGGAGCATTGGTTTGTGTGGGATGCTCACGAAGCTGCATTTCATTCCTAGGCACTCAAAGGGCATTAAGCCTAGAGTGTGAAAACTGAGTTTCCTTGAGAGCTGCTTGGAAGCCTGATGGTGTGTGAAGTTAGTGAGACAAATGGAGTTGTTCTCCCACAAGAACCACTCGGCTGATTCTTCTTCAATATGCGCTTCACCAACATGCAATGTTTCCTTGATTGAATTAGCTCTCACACCAATATTTGGGCCTAGAGCCTTTGCATTGAGGGCTATCTGAAAATGGCTTTGGCGCTGAAGTTGTCTGTGAATGTGGAGTTGGTGGCATGTGAAACCCGCCTGTGGAGCATTGGTTCGTGTGGGATGCTCTACCAGGTTCATTTCAGTCCTAGGTACTCAAAGGGCATTAAGCCTAGAGTGTGAAAACTGAGTTTCCTTGAGAGCTGCTTGGAAGCCTGATGGTGTGTGAAGTTAGTGAGCCAAATGGAGTTGTTCTCCCACAAGAACCACTCGGCTGATTCTTCTTCAATATGCGCTTCACCAACATGCAGTGTTTCCTTGATTGAATTAGCTCTCACACCAATATTTGCGCCTAGAGCCTTTGCATTGAGGGCTATCTGAAAATGGCTTTGGCGCTGAAGTTGTCTGTGAATGTGGAGTTGGTGGCATGTGAAACCCGCCTGTGGAGCATTGGTTTGTGTGGGATGCTCACCAAGCTGCATTTCATTCCTAGGCACTCAAAGGGCATTAAGCCTAGAGTGTGAAAACTGAGTTTCCTTGAGAGCTGCTTGGAAGCCTGATGGTGTGTGAAGTTAGTCAGCCAAATGGCGTTGTTCTCCCACAAGAACCACTCGGCTGATTCTTCTTCAATATGCGCTTCACCAACATGCAGTGTTTCCTTGATTGAATTAGCTCTCACACCAATATTTGCGCCTAGAGCCTTTGCATTGAGGGCTATCTGAAAATGGCTTTGGCGCTGAAGTTGTCTGTGAATGTGGAGTTGGTGGCATGTGAAACCCGCCTGTGGAGCATTGGTTTGTGTGGGATGCTCACCAAGCTGCATTTCATTCCTAGGCACTCAAAGGGCATTAAGCCTAGAGTGTGAAAACTGAGTTTCCTTGAGAGCTGCTTGGAAGCCTGATGGTGTGTGAAGTTAGTGAGCCAAATGGAGTTGTTCTAACACAAGAACCACTCGGCTGATTCTTCTTCAATATGCCCTTCACCAACATGCAATGTTTCCTTGATTGAATTAGCTCTCACACCAATATTTGGGCCTAGAGCCTTTGTGTTGAGGGCTATCTGAAAACGGCTTTGGCGCTGAAGTTGTCTGTGAATGTGGAGTTGGTGGCATGTGAAACCCGCATGTGGAGCATTGGCTTGTGTGGGATGCTCTATCAGGTTCATTCCTAGATAATGCACTCAAAGGGCATTAAGCCTAGAGCGTGAAAACTGAGTTTCCTTGAGAGCTGCTTGGAAGCCTGATGCTGTGTGAAGTTAGTGAGCCAAAATGGAGTTGTTCTCCCACAAGAACCACTCGGCTGATTCTTCTTCAGTATGCGCTTCACCAACATGCAGTGTTTCCTTGATTGAATTAGCTCTCACACCAATATTTGCGCCTAGAGCCTTTGTATTGAGAGCTATCTGAAAACGGCTTTGGCACTGAAGTTGTCTGTGAATGTGGAGTTGGTGGCATGTGAAACCCGCCTGTGGAGCATTGGTTTGTGTGGGATGCTCACCAAGCTGCATTTCATTCCTAGGCACTCAAAGGGCATTAAGCCTAGAGTGTGAAAACTGAGTTTCCTTGAGAGCTGCTTGGAAGCCTGATGGTGTGTGAAGTTAGTGAGCCAAATGGCGTTGTTCTCCCACAAGAACCACTCGGCTGATTCTTCTTCAATATGCGCTTCACCAACATGCAGTGTTTCCTTGTTTGAATTAGCTCTCACACGAATATTTCCGCCTAGAGCCTTTGCATTGAGGGCTATCTGAAAATGGCTTTGGCGCTGAAGTTGTCTGTGAATGTGGAGTTGGTGGCATGTGAAACCCGCCTGTGGAGCATTGGTTTGTGTGATAAGCTCACCAACCTTCATTTCATTCCTAGGCACTCAAAGGGCATTAAGCCTAGAGTGTGAAAACTGAGTTTCCTTGAGAGCTGCTTGGAAGCCTGATGGTGTGTGAAGTTAGTGAGCCAAATGGAGTTGTTCTCCCACAAGAACCACTTTGCTGATTCTTCTTCATTATGCGCTTCACCAACATGCAGTGTTTCCTTGATTGAATTAGCTCTCACACCAATATTTGCGCCTAGAGCCTTTGCATTGAGGGCTATCTGAAAATGGCTTTGGCGCTGAAGTTGTCTGTGAATGTGGAGTTGGTGGCATGTGAAACCCGCATGTGGAGCATTGGTTCGTGTGGGATGCTCTACCAGGTGCATTTCATTCCTAGACACTCAAAGGGCATTAAGCCTAGAGTGTGAAAACTGAGTTTCCTTGAGAGCTGCTTGGAAGCCTGATGGTGTGTGAAGTTAGTGAGCCAAATGGAGTTGTTCTCCCACAAGAACCACTCGGCTGATTCTTCTTCAATATGCGCTTCACCAACATGCAATGTTTCCTTGATTGAATTAGCTCTCACACCAATATTTGGGCCTAGAGCCTTTGTGTTGAGGGCTATCTGAAAACGGCTTTGGCGCTGAAGTTGTCTGTGAATGTGGAGTTGGTGGCATGTGAAACCCGCCTGTGGAGCATTGGTTTGTGTGGGATGCTCTATCAGGTTCATTCCTACATAATGCACTCAAAGGGCATTAAGCCTAGAGTGTGAAAACTGAGTTTCCTTGAGAGCTGCTTGGAAGCCTAATGGTGTGTGAAGTTAGTGAGCCAAATGGAGTTGTTCTCCCACAAGAACCACTCGGCTGATTCTTCTTCAGTATGCGCTTCACCAACATGCAGTGTTTCCTTGATTGAATTAGCTCTCACACCAATATTTGCGCCTAGAGCCTTTGCATTGAGGGCTATCTGAAAATGGCTTTGGCGCTGAAGTTGTCTGTGAATGTGGAGTTGGTGGCATGTGAAACCCGCATGTGGAGCATTGGTTTGTGTGGGATGCTCTACCAGGTTCTTTCCTACATAATGCACTCAAAGGGCATTAAGCCTAGAGTGTGAAAACTGAGTTTCCTTGAGAGCTGCTTGGAAGCCTGATGGTGTGTGAAGTTAGTGAGCCAAATGGAGTTGTTCTCCCACAAGAACCACTCGGCTGATTCTTCTTCAATATGCGCTTCACCAACATGCAGTGTTTCCTTGATTGAATTAGCTCTCACACCAATATTTGGGCCTAGAGCCTTTGTATTGAGGGCTGTCTGAAAACGGCTTTGGCGCTGAAGTTGTCTGTGAATGTGGAGTTGGTGGCATGTGAAACCCGCATGTGGAGCATTGGTTTGTGTGGGATGCTCTATCAGGTTCATTCCTAGATAATGCACTCAAAGGGCATTAAGCCTAGAGTGTGAAAACTGAGTTTCCTTGAGAGCTGCTTGGAAGCCTGATGGTGTGTGAAGTTAGTGAGCCAAATGGAGTTGTTCTCCCACAAGAACCACTCGGCTGATTCTTCTTCAATATGCGCTTCACCAACATGCAGTGTTTCCTTGATTGAATTAGCTCTCACACCAATATTTGCGCCTAGAGCCATTGTATTGAGAGCTATCTGAAAACGGCTTTGGCGCTGAAGTTGTCTGTGAATGTGGAGTTGGTGGCATGTGAAACCCGCATGTGGAGCATTGGTTCGTGTGGGATGCTCTACCAGGTGCATTTCATTCCTAGACACTCAAAGGGCATTAAGCCTAGAGTGTGAAAACTGAGTTTCCTTGAGAGCTGCTTGGAAGCCTGATGGTGTGTGAAGTTAGTGAGCCAAATGGAGTTGTTCTAACACAAGAACCACTCGGCTGATTCTTCTTCAATATGCCCTTCACCAACATGCAATGTTTCCTTGATTGAATTAGCTCTCACACCAATATTTGGGCCTAGAGCCTTTGTGTTGCGGGCTATCTGAAAACGGCTTTGGCGCTGAAGTTGTCTGTGAATGTGGAGTTGGTGGCATGTGAAACCCGCCTGTGGAGCATTGGTTCGTGTGGGATGCTCTATCAGGTTCATTCCTAGATAATGCACTCAAAGGGCATTAAGCCTAGAGTGTGAAAACTGAGTTTCCTTGATAGCTGCTTGGAAGCCTAATGGTGTGTGAAGTTAGTGAGCCAAATGGAGTTGTTCTCCCACAAGAACCACTCGGCTGATTCTTCTTCAGTATGCGCTTCACCAACATGCAGTGTTTCCTTGATTGAATTAGCTCTCACACCAATATTTGCACCTAGAGCCTTTGCATTGAGGGCTATCTGAAAATGGCTTTGGCGCTGAAGTTGTCTGTGAATGTGGAGTTGGTGGCATGTGAAACCCGCATGTGGAGCATTGGTTTGTGTGGGATGCTCTACCAGGTTCATTTCAGTCCTAGGCACTCAAAGGGCATTAAGCCTAGAGTGTGAAAACTGAGTTTCCTTGAGAGCTGCTTGGAAGCCTGATGGTGTGTGAAGTTAGTGAGCCAAATGGAGTTGTTCTCCCACAAGAACCACTCGGCTGATTCTTCTTCAATATGCGCTTCACCAACATGCAGTGTTTCCTTGATTGAATTAGCTCTCACACCAATATTTGGGCCTGGAGCCTTTGCATTGAGGGCTACCTAAAAACGGCTTTGGCGCTGAAGTTGTCTGTGAATGTGGAGTTGGTGTCATGTGAAACCCGCCTGTGGAGCATTGGTTTGTGTGGGATGCTCTACCAGGTTCATTCCTACATAATGCACTCAAAGGGCATTAAGGCTAGAGTGTGAAAACTGAGTTTCCTTGAGAGCTGCTTGGAAGCCTGATGGTGTGTGAAGTTAGTGAGCCAAATGGAGTTGTTCTCCCACAAGAACCAGTCGCCTGATTCTTCTTCAATATGCGCTTCACCAACATGCAGTGTTTCCTTGATTGAATTAGCTCTCATACCAATATTTGCGCCTAGAGCCTTTGTATTGAGGGCTATCTGAAAACGGCTTTGGCGCTGAAGTTGTCTGTGAATGTGGAGTTGGTGGCATGTGAAACCCGCATGTGGAGCATTGGTTTGTGTGGGATGCTCTATCAGGTTCATTCCTACATAATGCACTCAAAGGGCATTAAGCCTAGAGCGTGAAAACTGAGTTTCCTTGAGAGCTGCTTGGAAGCCTGATGGTGTGTGAAGTTAGTGAGCCAAATGGAGTTGTTCTAACACAAGAACCACTCGGCTGATTCTTCTTCAATATGCCATTCACCAACATGCAATGTTTCCTTGATTGAATTAGCTCTCACACCAATATTTGGGCCTAGAGCCTTTGTGTTGAGGGCTATCTGAAAACGGCTTTGGCGCTGAAGTTGTCTGTGAATGTGGAGTTGGTGGCATGTGAAACCCGCCTGTGGAGCATTGGTTTGTGTGGGATGCTCTACCAGGTGCATTTCATTCCTAGGCACTCAAAGGGCATTAAGCCTAGAGTGTGAAAACTGAGTTTCCTTGAGAGCTGCTTGGAAGCCTGATGGTGTGTGAAGTTAGTGAGCCAAATGGAGTTGTTCTCCCACAAGAACCACTCGGCTGATTCTTCTTCAATATGCGCTTCACCAACATGCAATGTTTCCTTGATTGAATTAGCTCTCACACCAATATTTGGGCCTAGAGCCTTTGCATTGAGGGCTATCTGAAAATGGCTTTGGCGCTGAAGTTGTCTGTGAATGTGGAGTTGGTGGCATGTGAAACCCGCATGTGGAGCATTGGTTTGTGTGGGATGCTCACCAAGCTGCATTTCATTCCTAGGCACTCAAAGGGCATTAAGCCTAGAGTGTGAAAACTGAGTTTCCTTGAGAGCTGCTTGGAAGCCTGATGGTGTGTGAACTTAGTGAGCCAAATGGAGTTGTTCTCCCACAAGAACCACTTTGCTGATTCTTCTTCAATATGCGCTTCACCAACATGCAGTGTTTCCTTGATTGAATTAGCTCTCACACCAATATTTGCGCCTAGAGCCTTTGCATTGAGGGCTATCTGAAAATGGCTTTGGCGCTGAAGTTGTCTGTGAATGTGGAGTTGGTGGCATGTGAAACCCGCCTGTGGAGCATTGATTCGTGTGGGATGCTCTACCAGGTGCATTTCATTCCTAGGCACTCAAAGGGCATTAAGCCTAGAGTGTGAAAACTGAGTTTCCTTGAGAGCTGCTTGGAAGCCTGATGGTGTGTGAAGTTAGTGAGCCAAATGGAGTTGTTCTAACACAAGAACCACTCGGCTGATTCTTCTTCAATATGCCCTTCACCAACATGCAATGTTTCCTTGATTGAATTAGCTCTCACACCAATATTTGGGCCTAGAGCCTTTGTGTTGAGGGCTATCTGAAAACGGCTTTGGCGCTGAAGTTGTCTGTGAATGTGGAGTTGGTGGCATGTGAAACCCGCATGTGGAGCATTGGCTTGTGTGGGATGCTCTATCAGGTTCATTCCTACATAATGCACTCAAAGGGCATTAAGCCTAGAGCGTGAAAACTGAGTTTCCTTGAGAGCTGCTTGGAAGCCTGATGCTGTGTGAAGTTAGTGAGCCAAAATGGAGTTGTTCTCCCACAAGAACCACTCGGCTGATTCTTCTTCATTATGCGCTTCACCAACATGCAGTGTTTCCTTGATTGAATTAGCTCTCACACCAATATTTGCGCCTAGAGCCTTTGTATTGAGAGCTATCTGAAAACAGCTTTGGCACTGAAGTTGTCTGTGAATGTGGAGTTGGTGGCATGTGAAACCCGCCTGTGGAGCATTGGTTTGTGTGGGATGCTCAAGAAGCTGCATATCATTCCTAGGCACTCAAAGGGCATTAAGCCTAGAGTGTGAAAACTGAGTTTCCTTGAGAGCTGCTTGGAAGCCTGATGGTGTGTGAAGTTAGTGAGCCAAATGGCGTTGTTCTCCCACAAGAACCACTCGGCTGATTCTTCTTCAATATGCGCTTCACCAACATACAGTGTTTCCTTGTTTGAATTAGCTCTCACACCAATATTTGCGCCTAGAGCCTTTGTATTGAGGGCTATCTGAAAATGGCTTTGGCGCTGAAGTTGTCTGTGAATGTGGAGTTGGTGGCATGTGAAACCCGCCTGTGGAGCATTGGTTTGTGTGGGATGCTCTATCAGGTTCATTCCTACATAATGCACTCAAAGGGCATTAAGCCTAGAGTGTGAAAACTGAGTTTCCTTGATAGCTGCATGGAAGCCTGATGGTGTGTGAAGTTAGTGAGCCAAATGGAGGTGTTCTCCCACAAGAACCACTTTGCTGATCCTTCTTCAATATGCGCTTCACCAACATGCAGTGTTTCCTTGATTGAATTAGCTCTCACACCAATATTTGGGCCTAGAGCCTTTGTATTGAGGGCTATCTGAAAATGGCTTTGGCGCTGAAGTTGTCTGTGAATGTGGAGTTGGTGGCATGTGAAACCCGCATGTGGAGCATTGGTTCGTGTGGGATGCTCTACCAGGTTCATTTCATTCCTAGGCACTCAAAGGGCATTAAGCCTAGAGTGTGAAAACTGAGTTTCCTTGAGAGCTGCTTGGAAGCCTGATGGTGTGTGAAGTTAGTGAGCCAAATGGAGTTGTTCTAACACAAGAACCACTCGGCTGATTCTTCTTCAATATGCGCTTCACCAACATGCAGTGTTTCCTTGATTGAATTAGCTCTCACACCAATATTTGCGCCTAGAGCCATTGTATTGAGAGCTATCTGAAAACGGCTTTGGCGCTGAAGTTGTCTGTGAATGTGGAGTTGGTGGCATGTGAAACCCGCATGTGGAGCATTGGCTTGTGTGGGATGCTCTATCAGGTTCATTCCTACATAATGCACTCAAAGGGCATTAAGCCTAGAGCGTGAAAACTGAGTTTCCTTGAGAGCTGCATGGAAGCCTGATGGTGTGTGAAGTTAGTGAGCCAAATGGAGTTGTTCTCCCACAAGAACCACTCGGCTGATTCTTCTTCAATATGCACTTCACCAACATGCAGTGTTTCCTTGATTGAATTAGCTCTCACACCAATATTTGGGCCTAGAGCCTTTGTGTTGAGGGCTATCTGAAAATGGCTTTGGCGCTGAAGTTGTCTGTGAATGTGGAGTTGGTGGCATGTGAAACCCGCATGTGGAGCATTGGTTTGTGTGGGATGCTCTACCAGGTTCATTCCTAGATAATGCACTCAAAGGGCATTAAGCCTAGAGTGTGAAAACTGAGTTTCCTTGAGAGCTGCATGGAAGCCTGATGGTGTGTGAAGTTAGTGAGCCAAATGGAGTTGTTCTCCCACAAGAACCACTCGGCTGATTCTTCTTCAGTATGCGCTTCACCAACATGCAGTGTTTCCTTGATTGAATTAGCTCTCACACCAATATTTGGGTCTGGTGCCTTTGCATTGAGGGCTACCTGAAAACGGCCTTGGCGCTGAAGTTGTCTGTGAATGTGGAGTTGGTGTCATGTGAAACCCGCCTGTGGAGCATTGGTTTGTGTGGGATGCTCTACCAGGTTCATTCCTACATAATGCACTCAAAGGGCATTAAGGCTAGAGTGTGAAAACTGAGTTTCCTTGAGAGCTGCTTGGAAGCCTGATGGTGTGTGAAGTTAGTGAGCCAAATGGAGTTGTTCTCCCACAAGAACCAGTCGCCTGATTCTTCTTCAATATGCGCTTCACCAACATGCAGTGTTTCCTTGATTGAATTAGCTCTCATACCAATATTTGCGCCTAGAGCCTTTGTATTGAGGGCTATCTGAAAACGGCTTTGGCGCTGAAGTTGTCTGTGAATGTGGAGTTGGTGGCATGTGAAACCCGCCTGTGGAGCATTGGTTTGTGTGGGATGCTCTACCAGGTGCATTTCATTCCTAGGCACTCAAAGGGCATTAAGCCTAGAGTGTGAAAACTGAGTTTCCTTGAGAGCTGCTTGGAAGCCTGATGGTGTGTGAAGTTAGTGAGACAAATGGAGTTGTTCTCCCACAAGAACCACTCGGCTGATTCTTCTTCAATATGCGCTTCACCAACATGCAATGTTTCCTTGATTGAATTAGCTCTCACACCAATATTTGGGCCTAGAGCCTTTGCATTGAGGGCTATCTGAAAATGGCTTTGGCGCTGAAGTTGTCTGTGAATGTGGAGTTGGTGGCATGTGAAACCCGCATGTGGAGCATTGGCTTGTGTGGGATGCTCTATCAGGTTCATTCCTACATAATGCACTCAAAGGGCATTAAGCCTAGAGCGTGAAAACTGAGTTTCCTTGAGAGCTGCTTGGAAGCCTGATGCTGTGTGAAGTTAGTGAGCCAAATGGAGTTGTTCTCCCACAAGAACCACTCGGCTGATTCTTCTTCATTATGCGCTTCACCAACATGCAGTGTTTCCTTGATTGAATTAGCTCTCACACCAATATTTGCGCCTAGAGCCTTTGTATTGAGAGCTATCTGAAAACGGCTTTGGCACTGAAGTTGTCTGTGAATGTGGAGTTGGTGGCATGTGAAACCCGCCTGTGGAGCATTGGTTTGTGTGGGATGCTCACCAAGCTGCATTTCATTCCTAGGCACTCAAAGGGCATTAAGCCTAGAGTGTGAAAACTGAGTTTCCTTGAGAGCTGCTTGGAAGCCTGATGGTGTGTGAAGTTAGTGAGCCAAATGGAGTTGTTCTCCCACAAGAACCACTCGGCTGATTCTTCTTCAATATGCGCTTCACCAACATGCAGTGTTTCCTTGATTGAATTAGCTCTCACACCAATATTTGCGTCTAGAGCCTTTGCATTGAGGGCTATCTGAAAATGGCTTTGGCGCTGAAGTTGTCTGTGAATGTGGAGTTGGTGGCATGTGAAACCCGCATGTGGAGCATTGGTTTGTGTGGGATGCTCTACCAGGTTCATTCCTACATAATGCACTCAAAGGGCATTAAGCCTAGAGTGTGAAAACTGAGTTTCCTTGAGAGCTGCTTGGAAGCCTGATGGTGTGTGAAGTTAGTGAGCCAAATGGCGTTGTTCTCCCACAAGAACCACTCGGCTGATTCTTCTTCAATATGCGCTTCACCAACATGCAGTGTTTAATTGTTTGAATTAGCTCTCACACCAATATTTGCGCCTAGAGCCTTTGCATTGAGGGCTATCTGAAAATGGCTTTGGCGCTGAAGTTGTCTGTGAATGTGGAGTTGGTGGCATGTGAAATCCGCCTGTGGAGCATTGGTTTGTGTGGGATGCTCTATCAGGTTCATTCCTACATAATGCACTCAAAGGGCATTAAGCCTAGAGTGTGAAAACTGAGTTTCCTTGAGAGCTGCATGGAAGCCTGATGGTGTGTGAAGTTAGTGAGCCAAATGGAGGTGTTCTCCCACAAGAACCACTTTGCTGATTCTTCTTCAATATGCGCTTCACCAACATGCAGTGTTTCCTTGATTGAATTAGCTCTCACACCAATATTTTCGCCTAGAGCCTTTGCATTGAGGGCTATCTGAATATGGCTTTGGCGCTGAAGTTGTCTGTGAATGTGGAGTTGGTGGCATGTGAAACCCGCCTGTGGAGCATTGGTTTGTGTGGGATGCTCTACAAGGTGCATTTCATTCCTAGGCACTCAAAGGGCATTAAGCCTAGAGTGTGAAAACTGAGTTTCCTTGAGAGCTGCTTGGAAGCCTGATGGTGTGTGAAGTTAGTGAGCCAAATGGAGTTGTTCTCCCACAAGAACCACTCGGCTGATTCTTCTTCAATATGCGCTTCACCAACATGCAATGTTTCCTTGATTGAATTAGCTCTCACACCAATATTTGGGCCTAGAGCCTTTGTGTTGAGGGCTATCTGAAAACGGCTTTGGCGCTGAAGTTGTCTGTGAATGTGGAGTTGGTGGCATGTGAAACCCGCATGTGGAGCATTGGCTTGTGTGGGATGCTCTATCAGGTTCATTCCTACATAATGCACTCAAAGGGCATTAAGCCTAGAGCGTGAAAACTGAGTTTCCTTGAGAGCTGCTTGGAAGCCTGATGCTGTGTGAAGTTAGTGAGCCAAATGGAGTTGTTCTCCCACAAGAACCACTCGGCTGATTCTTCTTCAATATGCGCTTCACCAACATGCAGTGTTTCCTTGATTGAATTAGCTCTCACACCAATATTTGCGTCTAGAGCCTTTGCATTGAGGGCTATCTGAAAATGGCTTTGGCGCTGAAGTTGTCTGTGAATGTGGAGTTGGTGGCATGTGAAACCCGCATGTGGAGCATTGGTTTGTGTGGGATGCTCTACCAGGTTCATTCCTACATAATGCACTCAAAGGGCATTAAGCCTAGAGTGTGAAAACTGAGTTTCCTTGAGAGCTGCTTGGAAGCCTGATGGTGTGTGAAGTTAGTGAGCCAAATGGAGTTGTTCTCCCACAAGAACCACTCGGCTGATTCTTCTTCAATATGCGCTTCACCAACATGCAGTGTTTCCTTGTTTGAATTAGCTCTCACACCAATATTTGGGCCTGGTGCCTTTGCATTGAGGGCTACCTGAAAACGGCCTTGGCGCTGAAGTTGTCTGTGAATGTGGAGTTGGTGTCATGTGAAACCCGCCTGTGGAGCATTGGTTTGTGTGGGATGCTCTACCAGGTTCATTCCTACATAATGCACTCAAAGGGCATTAAGGCTAGAGTGTGAAAACTGAGTTTCCTTGAGAGCTGCATGGAAGCCTGATGGTGTGTGAAGTTAGTGAGCCAAATGGAGGTGTTCTCCCACAAGAACCACTCGGCTGATTCTTCTTCAATATGCGCTTCACCAACATGCAGTGTTTCCTTGATTGAATTAGCTCTCACACCAATATTTGCGCCTAGAGCCTTTGTATTGAGGGCTATCTGAAAATGGCTTTGGCGCTGAAGTTGTCTGTGAATGTGGAGTTGGTGGCATGTGAAACCCGCATGTGGAGCATTGGTTTGTGTGATAAGTTCACCAAGCTTCATTTCAGTCCCTAGGCACTCAAAGGGCATTAAGCCTAGAGTGTGAAAACTGAGTTTCCTTGAGAGCTGCTTGGAAGCCTGATGCTGTGTGACGTTAGTGAGCCAAATGGAGTTGTTCTCCCACAAGAACCACTCAGTTGATTCTTCTTCAATATGCGCTTCACCAACATACAGTGTTTCCTTGATTGAATTAGCTCTCACACCAATATTTGCGTCTAGAGCCTTTGCATTGAGGGCTATCTGAGAATTGCTTTGGCGCTGAAGTTGTCTGTGAATGTGGAGTTGGTGGCATGTGAAAACCCGCCTGTGGAGCATTGGTTTGTGTGGGATGCTCTACCAGGTTCATTCCTACATAATGCACTCAAAGGGCATTAAGCCTAGAGTGTGAAAACTGAGTTTCCTTGAGAGCTGCATGGAAGCCTGATGGTGTGTGAAGTTAGTGAGCCAAATGGAGTTGTTCTCCCACAAGAACCACTCGGCTGATTCTTCTTCAATATGCGCTTCACCAACATGCAGTGTTTCCTTGATTGAATTAGCTCTCACACCAATATTTGCGCCTAGAGCCTTTGCATTGAGGGCTATCTGAAAACGGCTTTGGCGCTGAAGTTGTCTGTGAATGTGGAGTTGGTGGCATGTGAAACCCGCCTGTGGAGCATTGGTTTGTGTGGGATGCTCTACCAGGTTCATTCCTACATAATACACTCAAAGGGCATTAAGCCTAGAGTGTGAAAACTGAGTTTCCTTGAGAGCTGCTTGGAAGCCTGATGGTGTGTGAAGTTAGTGAGCCAAAATGGAGTTGTTCTCCCACAAGAACCACTCGGCTGATTCTTCTTCAATATGCGCTTCACCAACATGCAGTGTTTCCTTGATTGAATTAGCTCTCACACCAATATTTGGACCTGGAGCCTTTGCATTGAGGGCTACCTGAAAACGGCTTTGGCGCTGAAGTTGTCTGTGAATGTGGAGTTGGTGGCATGTGAAACCCGCCTGTGGAGCATTGGTTTGTGTGATAAGTTCACCAAGCTTCATTTCAGTCCTAGGCACTCAAAGGGCATTAAGCCTAGAGTGTGAAAACTGAGTTTCCTTGAGAGCTGCTTGGAAGCCTGATGGTGTGTGAAGTTAGTGAGCCAAACGGAGTTGTTCTCCCACAAGAACCACTCGGCTGATTCTTCTTCAATATGCCCTTCACCAACATGCAGTGTTTCCTTGATTGAATTAGCTCTCACACCAATATTTGCGCCTGGAGCCTTTGTGTTGAGGGCTATCTGAAAACGGCTTTGGCGCTGAAGTTGTCTGTGAATGTGGAGTTGGTGGCATGTGAAACCCGCCTGTGGAGCATTGGTTTGTGTGGGATGCTCTACCAGGTTCTTTCCTAGATAATGCACTCAAAGGGCATTAAGCCTAGAGTGTGAAAATGAGTTTCCCTTGAGAGCTGCATGGAATCCTGATGGTGTGTGAAGTTAGTGAGCCAAATGGAGTTGTTCTCCCACAAGAACCACTCGGCTGATTCTTCTTCAATATGCCCTTCAAGAACATGCAGTGTTTCCTTGATTGAATTAGCTCTCACACCAATATTTGGGCCTGGAGCCTTTGCATTGAGGGCTATCTGAAAACGGCTTTGGCGCTGAAGTTGTCTGTGAATGTGGAGTTGGTGGCATGTGAAACCCGCATGTGGAGCATTGGTTTGTGTGGGATGCTCTACCAGGTTCATTTCAGTCCTAGGCACTTCAAAGGGCATTAAGCCTAGAGTGTGAAAACTGAGTTTCCTTGAGAGCTGCTTGGAAGCCTGATGGTGTGTGAAGTTAGTGAGCCAAATGGAGTTGTTCTCCCACAAGAACCACTCGGCTGATTCTTCTTCAATATGCGCTTCACCAACATGCAGTGTTTCCTTGATTGAATTAGCTCTCACACCAATATTTGGGCCTAGAGCCTTTGCATTGAGGGCTATCTGAAAATGGCTTTGGCGCTGAAGTTGTCTGTGAATGTGGAGTTGGTGGCATGTGAAACCCGCCTGTGGAGCATTGGTTTGTGTGGGATGCTCTACCCAGGTTCATTCCTACATAATGCACTCAAAGGGCATTAAGCCTAGAGTGTGAAAACTGAGTTTCCTTGAGAGCTGCTTGGAAGCCTGATGGTGTGTGAAGTTAGTGAGCCAAAATGGGGTTGTTCTCCCACAAGAACCACTCGGCTGATTCTTCTTCAATATGCCCTTCACCAACATGCAGTGTTTCCTTGATTGAATTAGCTCTCACACCAATATTTGCGCCTAGAGCCTTTGCATTGAGGGCTATCTGAAAATGGCTTTGGCGCTGAAGTTGTCTGTGAATGTGGAGTTGGTGGCATGTGAAACCCGCCTGTGGAGCATTGGTTTGTGTGGGATGCTCTACCAGGTTCATTCCTACATAATGCACTCAAAGGGCATTAAGCCTAGAGTGTGAAAACTGAGTTTCCTTGAGAGCTGCTTGGAAGCCTGATGGTGTGTGAAGTTAGTGAGCCAAATGGAGTTGTTCTCCACAC
>NW_026701568.1:0-50917 GCF_030435755.1 Ochotona princeps | reverse complement strand
TAGTTGGTGGCATGTGAAACCCGCATGTGGAGCATTCGTTTGTGTGGGATGCTCTACCAGGTTCATTCCTAGATAATGCACTCTAAGTTCACTAAACATAGAGTGTGAAAACTGAGTTTCCTTGAGAGCTGCTTGGAAGCCTGATGGTGTGTGAAGTTAGTGAGCCAAATGGAGTTGTTCTCCCACAAGAACCACTCGGCTGATCCTTCTTCAATATGCCCTTCACCAACATGCAGTGTTTCCTTGATTGAATTAGCTCTCACACCAATATTTGCGTCTAGAGCCTTTGCATTGAGGGCTATCTGAAAACGGCTGTGGCGCTGAAGTTGCCTGTGAATGTGGAGTTGGTGGCATGTGAAACCCGCATGTGGAGCATTCGTTTGTGTGGGATGCTGACCAAGCTTCATTTCAGTCCTAGGCACACAAAGGGCACTAAGCATAGAGTGTGAAAACTGAATTTCCTTGAGAGCTGCTTGGAAGCCTGATGGTGTGTGAAGTTAGTGAGCCAAATGGAGTTGTTCTCCCACAAGAACCACTCGGCTGATCCTTCTTCAATATGCCCTTCACCAACATGCAGTGTTTCCTTGATTGAATTAGCTCTCACACCAATATTTGCGTCTAGAGCCTTTGGTTTGAGGGCTATCTGAAAACGGCTGCGGCGCTGAAGTTGCCTGTGAATGTGGAGTTGGTGGCATGTGAAACTCGCATGTGGAGCATTCGTTTGTGTGGGATGCTGACCAAGCTTCATTTCAGTCCTAGCACACAAATAGCACTAAGCATAGAGTGTGAAAACTGAGTTTCCTTGAGAGCTGCTTGGAAGCCTGATGGTGTGTGAAGTTAGTGAGCCAAATGGAGTTGTTCTCCCACAAGAACCACTCGGCTGATCCTTCTTCAATATGCCCTTCACCAACATGCAGTGTTTCCTTGATTGAATTAGCTCTCACACCAATATTTGCGTCTAGAGCCTTTGGTTTGAGGGCTATCTGAAAACGGCTGTGGCGCTGAAGTTGCCTGTGAATGTGGAGTTGGTGGCATGTGAAACCCGCATGTGGAACATTCGTTTGTGTGGGATGCTGACCAAGCTTCATTTCAGTCCTAGGCACACAAAGGGCACTAAGCAGAGTGTGAAAACTGAGTTTCCTTGAGAGCTGCTTGGAAGCCTGATGGTGTGTGAAGTTAGTGAGCCAAATGGAGTTGTTCTCCCACAAGAACCACTCGGCTGATCCTTCTTCAATATGCCCTTCACCAACATGCAGTGTTTCCTTGATTGAATTAGCTCTCACACCAATATTTGCGTCTAGAGCCTTTGCATTGAGGGCTATCTGAAAACGGCTGTGGCGCTGAAGTTGCCTGTGAATGTGGAGTTGGTGGCATGTGAAACCCGCATGTGGAGCATTCGTTTCTGTGGGATGCTGACCAAGCTTCATTTCAGTCCTAGGCACACAAAGACCTCTAAGCATAGAGTGTGAAAACTGAGTTTCCTTGAGAGCTGCTTGGAAGCCTGATGGTGTGTGAAGTTAGTGAGCCAAATGGAGTTGTTCTCCCACAAGAACCACTTGGCTGATCCTTCTTCAATATGCCCTTCACCAACATGCAGTGTTTCCTTGATTGAATTAGCTCTCACACCAATATTTGCGTCTAGAGCCTTTGGTTTGAGGGCTATATGAAAACGGCTGTGGCGCTGAAGTTGCCTGTGAATGTGGAGTTGGTGGCATGTGAAACCCGCATGTGGAACATTCGTTTGTGTGGGATGCTGACCAAGCTTCATTTCAGTCCTAGGCACACAAAGGGCACTAAGCAGAGTGTGAAAACTGAGTTTCCTTGAGAGCTGCTTGGAAGCCTGATTGTGTGTGAAGTTAGTGAGCCAAATGGAGTTGTTCTCCCACAAGAACCACTCGGCTGATCCTTCTTCAATATGCCCTTCGCCAACATGCAGTGTTTCCTTGATTGAATTAGCTCTCACACCAATATTTGCGTCTAGAGCCTTTGCATTGAGGGCTATCTGAAAACGGCTGTGGCGCTGAAGTTGCCTGTGAATGTGGAGTTGGTGGCATGTGAAACCCGCATGTGGAGCATTCGTTTGTGTGGGATGCTCTACCAGGTTCATTCCTAGATAATGCACTCAAAGGGCACTAAGCATAGAGTGTGAAACCTGAGTTTCCTTGAGAGCTGCTTGGAAGCCTGATGGTGTGTGAAGTCAGTGAGCCAAATGGAGTTGTTCTCCCACAAGAACCACTCGGCTGATCCTTCTTCAATATGCCCTTCACCAACATGCAGTGTTTCCTTGATTGAATTAGCTCTCACACCAATATTTGCGTCTAGAGCCTTTGCATTGAGGCTATCTGAAAACGGCTGTGGCGCTGAAGTTGCCTGTGAATGTGGAGTTGGTGGCATGTGAAACCCGCATGTGGAGCATTTGTTTGTGTGGGATGCTCTACCAGGTTCATTCCTAGATATGCATTCAAAGGGCACTAAACATAGAGTGTGAAAACTGAGTTTCCTTGAGAGCTGCTTGGAAGCCTGATGGTGTGTGAAGTTAGTGAGCAAATGGAGTTGTTCTCCCACAAGAACCACTCGGCTGATCCTTCTTCAATATGCCCTTCACCAACATGCAGTGTTTCCTTGATTGAATTAGCTCTCACACCAATATTTGCATCTAGAGCCTTTGCATTGAGGGCTATCTGAAAACGGCTGTGGCGCTGAAGTTGCCTGTGAATGTGGAGTTGGTGGCATGTGAAACCCGCATGTGGAGCATTCGTTTGTGTGGGATGCTCTACCAGGTTCATTCCTAGATAATGCACTCAAAGGGCACTAAACATAGAGTGTGAAAACTGAGTTTCCTTGAGAGCTGCTTGGAAGCCTGATGGTGTGTGAAGTTAGTGAGCCAAATGGAGTTGTTATCCCACAAGAACCACTCGGCTGATCCTTCTTCAATATGTCCTTCACCAACATGCAGTGTTTCCTTGATTGAATTAGCTCTCACACCAATATTTGCGTCTAGAGCCTTTGCATTGAGAGCTATCTGAAAACGGCTGTGGCGCTGAAGTTGCCTGTGAATGTGGAGTTGGTGGCATGTAAAACACGCATGTGGAGCATTCATTTCTGTGGGATGCTGACCAAGCTTCATTTCAGTCCTAGGCACTCAAAGGGCACTAAGCATAGAGTGTGAAAACTGAGTTTCCTTGAGAGCTGCTTGGAAGCCTGATGGTGTGTGAAGTTAGTGAGCCAAATGGAGTTGTTCTCCCACAAGAACCACTCGGCTGATCCTTCTTCAATATGCCCTTCACCAACATGCAGTGTTTCCTTGATTGAATTAGCTCTCACACCAATATTTGCGTCTAGAGCCTTTGCATTGAGGGCTATCTGAAAACGGCTGTGGCGCTGAAGTTGCCTGTGAATGTGGAGTTGGTGGCATGTGAAACCCGCAAGTGGAGCATTTGTTTGTGTGGGATGCTCTACCAGGTTCATTTCAGTCCTAGCCATACAAAGGGCACTAAGCATAGAGTGTGAAAACTGAGTTTCCTTGAGAGCTGCTTGGAAGCCTGATGGTGTGTGAAGTTAGTGAGCCAAATGGAGTTGTTCTCCCACAAGAACCACTCGGCTGATCCTTCTTCAATATGCCCTTCACCAACATGCAGTGTTTCCTTGATTGAATTAGCTCTCACACCAATATTTGCGTCTAGAGCCTTTGCATTGAGGGCTATCTGAAAACGGCTGTGGCGCTGAAGTTGCCTGTGAATGTGGAGTTGGTGGCATGTGAAACCCGCATGTGGAGCATTCGTTTGTGTGGGATGCTCTACCAGGGTTCATTCCTAGATAATGCACTCAAAGGGCACTAAGCATAGAGTGTGAAAACTGAGTTTCCTTGAGAGCTGCTTGGAAGCCTGATGGTGTATGAAGTTAGTGAGCCAATTGGAGTTGTTCTCCCACAAGAACCACTCGGCTGATCCTTCTTCAATATGCCCTTCACCAACATGCAGTGTTTCCTTGATTGAATTAGCTCTCACACCAATATTTGCGTCTAGAGCCTTTGCATTGAGGGCTATCTGAAAACGGCTGTGGCGCTGAAGTTGCCTGTGAATGTGGAGTTGGTGGCATGTGAAACCCGCATGTGGAGCATTCGTTTGTGTGGGATGCTGACCAAGCTTCATTTCAGTCCTAGGCACACAAAGGGCACTAAGCATAGAGTGTGAAAACTGAGTTTCCTTGAGAGCTGCTTGGAAGCCTGATGGTGTGTGAAGTTAGTGAGCCAAATGGAGTTGTTCTCCCACAAGAACCACTCGGCTGATCCTTCTTCAATATGCCCTTCACCAACATGCAGTGTTTCCTTGATTGAATTAGCTCTCACACCAATATTTGCGTCTAGAGCCTTTGCATTGAGGGCTATCTGAAAACGGCTGTGGCGCTGAAGTTGCCTGTGAATGTAGGAGTTGGTGGCATGTGAAACCCGCATGTGGAGCATTCGTTTCTGTGGGATGCTGACCAAGCTTCATTTCAGTCCTAGGCACACAAAGACCACTAACCATAGAGTGTGAAAACTGAGTTTCCTTGAGAGCTGCTTGGAAGCCTGATGGTGTGTGAAGTTAGTGAGCCAAATGGAGTTGTTCTCCCACAAGAACCACTCGGCTGATCCTTCTTCAATATGCCCTTCACCAACATGCAGTGTTTCCTTGATTGAATTAGCTCTCACACCAATATTTGCGTCTAGAGCCTTTGCATTGAGGGCTATCTGAAAACGGCTGTGGCGCTGAAGTTGCCTGTGAATGTGGAGTTGGTGGCATGTGAAACCCGCATGTGGAGCATTCGTTTGTGTGGGATGCTCTACCAGGTTCATTCCTAGATAATGCACTCAAAGGGCACTAAGCATAGAGTGTGAAAACTGAGTTTCCTTGAGAGCTGCTTGGAAGCCTGATGGTGTATGAAGTTAGTGAGCCAAATGGAGTTGTTCTCCCACAAGAACCACTCGGCTGATCCTTCTTCAATATGCCCTTCACCAACATGCAGTGTTTCCTTGATTGAATTAGCTCTCACACCAATATTTGCGTCTAGAGCCTTTGCATTGAGGGCTATCTGAAAACGGCTGTGGCGCTGAAGTTGCCTGTGAATGTGGAGTTGGTGGCATGTGAAACCCGCATGTGGAGCATTCGTTTGTGTGGGATGCTGACCAAGCTTCATTTCAGTCCTAGGCACACAAAGGGCACTAAGCATAGAGTGTGAAAACTGAGTTTCCTTGAGAGCTGCTTGGAAGCCTGATGGTGTGTGAAGTTAGTGAGCCAAATGGAGTTGTTCTCCCACAAGAACCACTCGGCTGATCCTTCTTCAATATGCCCTTCACCAACATGCAGTGTTTCCTTGATTGAATTAGCTCTCACACCAATATTTGCGTCTAGAGCCTTTGCATTGAGGGCTATCTGAAAACGGCTGTGGCGCTGAAGTTGCCTGTGAATGTAGAGTTGGTGGCATGTGAAACCCGCATGTGGAGCATTCGTTTGTGTGGGATGCTCTACCAGGTTCATTTCAGTCCTAGCCATACAAAGGGCACTAAGCATAGAGTGTGAAAACTGAGTTTCCTTGAGAGCTGCTTGGAAGCCTGATGGTGTGTGAAGTTAGTGAGCCAAATGGAGTTGTTCTCCCACAAGAACCACTCGGCTGATCCTTCTTCAATATGCCCTTCACCAACATGCAGTGTTTCCTTGATTGAATTAGCTCTCACACCAATATTTGCGTCTAGAGCCTTTGCATTGAGGGCTATCTGAAAACGGCTGAGGCGCTGAAGTTGCCTGTGAATGTGGAGTTGGTGGCATGTGAAACCCGCATGTGGAGCATTCGTTTGTGTGGGATGCTCTACCAGGTTCATTTCAGTCCTAGCCATACAAAGGGCACTAAGCATAGAGTGTGAAAACTGAGTTTCCTTGAGAGCTGCTTGGAAGCCTGATGGTGTGTGAAGTTAGTGAGCCAAATGGAGTTGTTCTCCCACAAGAACCACTCGGCTGATCCTTCTTCAATATGCCCTTCACCAACATGCAGTGTTTCCTTGATTGAATTAGCTCTCACACCAATATTTGCGTCTAGAGCCTTTGCATTGAGGGCTATCTGAAAACGGCTGTGGCGCTGAAGTTGCCTGTGAATGTGGAGTTGGTGGCATGTGAAACCCGCATGTGGAGCATTCGTTTGTGTGGGATGCTCACCAAGCTTCATTTCAGTCCTAGGCACAGAAAGGGCACTAAGCATAGTGTGTGAAAACTGAGTTTCCTTGAGAGCTGCTTGGAAGCCTGATGGTGTGTGAAGTTAGTGAGCCAAATGGCGTTGTTCTCCCACAAGAACCACTCGGCTGATCCTTCTTCAATATGCCCTTCACCAACATGCAGTGTTTCCTTGATTGAATTAGCTCTCACACCAATACTTGCGTCTAGAGCCTTTGCATTGAGGGCTATCTGAAAACGGCTGTGGCGCTGAAGTTGCCTGTGAATGTGGAGTTGGTGGCATGTGAAACCCGCATGTGGAGCATTCCTTTGTGTGGGATGCTGACCAAGCTTCATTTCAGTCCTAGCCACACAAAGAGCACTAAGCATAGAGTGTGAAAACTGAGTTTCCTTGAGAGCTGCTTGGAAGCCTGATGGTGTGTGAAGTTAGTGAGCCAAATGGAGTTGTTCTCCCACAAGAACCACTCGGCTGATCCTTCTTCAATATGCCCTTCACCAACATGCAGTGTTTCCTTGATTGAATTAGCTCTCACACCAATATTTGCGTCTAGAGCCTTTGCATTGTGGGCTATCTGAAAACGGCTGTGGCGCTGTAGTTGCCTGTGAATGTGGAGTTGGTGGCATGTGAAACCCGCATGTGGAGCATTCGTTTGTGTGGGATGCTCTACCAGGTTCATTCCTAGATAATGCACTCAAAGGGCACTAAACATAGAGTGTGAAAACTGAGTTTCCTTGAGAGCTGCTTGGAAGCCTGATGGTGTGTGAAGTTAGTGAGCCAAATGGAGTTGTTCTCCCACAAGAACCACTCGGCTGATCCTTCTTCAATATGCCCTTCACCAACATGCAGTGTTTCCTTGATTGAATTAGCTCTCACACCAATATTTGCGTCTAGAGCCTTTGCATTGAGGGCTATCTGAAAACGGCTGTGGCGCTGAAGTTGCCTGTGAATGTGGAGTTGGTGGCATGTGAAACCCGCATGTGGAGCATTCGTTTGTGTGGGATGCTGACCAAGCTTCATTTCAGTCCTAGCCACACAAAGAGCACTAAGCATAGAGTGTGAAAACTGAGTTTCCTTGAGAGCTGATTGGAAGCCTGATGGTGTGTGAAGTTAGTGAGCCAAATGGAGTTGTTCTCCCACAAGATCCACTCGGCTGATCCTTCTTCAATATGCCCTTCACCAACATGCAGTGTTTCCTTGATTGAATTAGCTCTCACACCAATATTTGCGTCTAGAGCCTTTGCATTGAGGGCTATCTGAAAACGGCTGTGGCGCTGAAGTTGCCTGTGAATGTGGAGTTGGTGGCATGTGAAACCCGCATGTGGAGCATTCGTTTGTGTGGGATGCTCTACCAGGTTCATTCCTAGATAATGCACTCAAAGGGCACTAAGCATAGAGTGTGAAAACTGAGTTTCCTTGAGAGCTGCTTGGAAGCCTGATGGTGTGTGAAGTTAGTGAGCCAAATGGAGTTGTTCTCCCACAAGAACCACTCGGCTGATCCTTCTTCAATATGCCCTTCACCAACATGCAGTGTTTCCTTGATTGAATTAGCTCTCACACCAATATTTGCGTCTAGAGCCTTTGCATTGAGGGCTATCTGAAAACGGCTGTGGCGCTGAAGTTGCCTGAGAATGTGGAGTTGGTGGCATGTGAAACCCGCATGTGGAGCATTCGTTTGTGTGGGATGCTGACCAAGCTTCATTTCATTCCTAGGCACACAAAGAGCACTAAGCATAGTGTGTGAAAACTGAGTTTCCTTGAGAGCTGCTTGGAAGCCTGATGGTGTGTGAAGTTAGTGAGCCAAATGGAGTTGTTCTCCCACAAGAACCACTCGGCTGATCCTTCTTCAATATGCCCTTCACCAACATGCAGTGTTTCCTTGATTGAATTAGCTCTCACACCAATATTTGTGTCTAGAGCCTTTGCATTGAGGGCTATCTGAAAACGGCTGTGGCGCTGAAGTTGCCTGTGAATGTGGAGTTGGTGGCATGTGAAACCCGCATGTGGAGCATTCGTTTGTGTGGGATGCTCTACCAGGTTCATTTCAGTCCTAGCCACACAAAGAGCACTAAGCATAGAGTGTGAAAACTGAGTTTCCTTGAGAGCTGCTTGGAATCCTGATGGTGTGTGAAGTTAGTGAGCCAAATGGAGTTGTTCTCCCACAAGAACCACTCGGCTGATCCTTCTTCAATATGCCCTTCACCAACATGCAGTGTTTCCTTGATTGAAATAGCTCTCACACCAATATTTGCGTCTAGAGCCTTTGCATTGAGGGCTATCTGAAAACGGCTGTGGCGCTGAAGTTGCCTGTGAATGTGGAGTTGGTGGCCTGTGAAACCCGCATGTGGAGCATTCGTTTGTGTGGGATGCTCTACCAGGTTCATTCCTAGATAATGCACTCAAAGGGCACTAATCATAGAGTGTGAAAACTGAGTTTCCTTGAGAGCTGCTTGGAAGCCTGATGGTGTGTGAAGTTAGTGAGCCAAATGGAGTTGTTCTCCCACAAGAACCACTCGGCTGTTCCTTCTTCAATATGCCCTTCACCAACATGCAGTGTTTCCTTGATTGAATTAGCTCTCACAACCAATATTTGCGTCTAGAGCCTTTGCATTGAGGGCTATCTGAAAACGGCTGTGGCGCTGAAGTTGCCTGTGAATGTGGAGTTGGTGGCATGTGAAACCCGCATGTGGAGCATTCGTTTGTGTGGGATGCTGACCAAGCTTCATTTCATTCCTAGGCACACAAAGGGCACTAAGCATAGTGTGTGAAAACTGAGTTTCCTTGAGAGCTGCTTGAAAGCCTGATTGTGTGTGAAGTTAGTGAGCCAAATGGAGTTGTTCTCCCACAAGAACCACTCGTCTGATCCTTCTTCAATATGCCCTTCACCAACATGCAGTGTTTCCTTGATTGAATTAGCTCTCACACCAATATTTGCGTCTAGAGCCTTTGCATTGAGGGCTATCTGAAAACGGCTGTGGCGCTGAAGTTGCCTGTGAATGTGGAGTTGGTGGCATGTGAAACCCGCATGTGGAGCATTCGTTTGTGTGGGATGCTCTACCAGGTTCATTCCTAGATAATGCACTCAAAGGGCACTAAGCATAGAGTGTGAAAACTGAGTTTCCTTGAGAGCTGCTTGGAAGCCTGATGGTGTGTGAAGTTAGTGAGCCAAATGGAGTTGTTCTCCCACAAGAACCACTCGGCTGATCCTTCTTCAATATGCCCTTCACCAACATGCAGTGTTTCCTTGATTGAATTAGCTCTCACACCAATATTTGCGTCTAGAGCCTTTGCATTGAGGGCTATCTGAAAACGGCTGTGGCGCTGAAGTTGCCTGAGAATGTGAGTTGGTGGCATGTGAAACCCGCATGTGGAGCATTCGTTTGTGTGGGATGCTCACCAAGCTTCATTTCAGTCCTAGGCACACAAAGGGCACTAAGCATAGAGTGTGAAAACTGAGTTTCCTTGAGAGCTGCTTGGAAGCCTGATGGTGTGTGAAGTTAGTCAGCCAAATGGAGTTGTTCTCCCACAAGAACCACTCGGCTGATCGTTCTTCAATATGCCCTTCACCAACATGCAGTGCTTCCTTGATTGAATTAGCTCTCACACCAATATTTGCGTCTAGAGCCTTTGCATTGTGGGCTATCTGAAAACGGCTGTGGCGCTGAAGTTGCCTGTGAATGTGGAGTTGGTGGCATGTGAAACCCGCATGTGGAGCATTCGTTTGTGTGGGATGCTCTACCAGGTTCATTCCTAGATAATGCACTCAAAGGGCACTAAACATAGAGTGTGAAAACTGAGTTTCCTTGAGAGCTGCTTAGAAGCCTGATGGTGTGTGAAGTTAGTGAGCCAAATGGAGTTGTTCTCCCACAAGAACCACTCGGCTGATCCTTCTTCAATATGCCCTTCACCAACATGCAGTGTTTCCTTGATTGAATTAGCTCTCACACCAATATTTGCGTCTAGAGCCTTTGCATTGAGGGCTATCTGAAAACGGCTGTGGCGCTGAAATTGCCTGTGAATGTGGACTTGGTGGCATGTGAAACCCGCATGTGGAGCATTCGTTTGTGTGGGATGCTGACCAAGCTTCATTTCAGTCCTAACCACACAAAGAGCACTAAGCATAGAGTGTGAAAACTGAGTTTCCTTGAGAGCTGCTTGGAAGCCTGATGGTGTGTGAAGTTAGTGAGCCAAATGGAGTTGTTCTCCCACAAGAACCACTCGGCTGATCCTTCTTCAATATGCCCTTCACCAACATGCAGTGTTTCCTTGATTGAATTAGCTCTCACACCAATATTTGCGTCTAGAGCCTTTGCATTGAGGGCTATCTGAAAACGGCTGTGGCGCTGAAGTTGCCTGTGAATGTGGAGTTGGTGGCATGTGAAACCCGCATGTGGAGCATTCGTTTGTGTGGGATGCTCTACCAGGTTCATTCCTAGATAATGCACTCAAAGGGCACTAAGCATAGAGTGTGAAAACTGAGTTTCCTTGAGAGCTGCTTGGAAGCCTGATGGTGTGTGAAGTTAGTGAGCCAAATGGAGTTGTTCTCCCACAAGAACCACTCGGCTGGTCCTTCTTCAATATGCCCTTCACCAACATGCAGTGTTTCCTTGATTGAATTAGCTCTCACACCAATATTTGCGTCTAGAGCCTTTGCATTGAGGGCTATCTGAAAACGGCTGTGGCGCTGAAGTTGCCTGTGAATGTGGAGTTGGTGGCATGTGAAACCCGCATGTGGAGCATTCGTTTGTGTGGGATGCTCTAGCAGGTTCATTTCAGTCCTAGCCATACAAAGGGCACTAAGCATAGAGTGTGAAAACTGAGTTTCCTTGAGAGCTGCTTGAAGCCTGATGGTGTGTGAAGTTAGTGAGCCAAATGGAGTTGTTCTCCCACAAGAACCACTCGGCTGATCCTTCTTCAATATGCCCTTCACCAACATGCAGTGTTTCCTTGATTGAATTAGCTCTCACACCAATATTTGCGTCTAGAGCCTTTGCATTGAGGGCTATCTGAAAACGGCTGTGGCGCTGAAGTTGCCTGTGAATGTGGAGTTGGTGGCATGTGAAACCCGCATGTGGAGCATTCATTTGTGTGGGATGCTCTACCAGGTTCATTTCAGTCCTAGGTACTCAAAGGGCACTAAGCATAGAGTGTGAAAACTGAGTTTCCTTGAGAGCTGCTTGGAAGCCTGATGGTGTGTGAAGTTAGTGAGCCAAATGGAGTTGTTCTCCCACAAGAACCACTCGGCTGATCCTTCTTCAATATGCCCTTCACCAACATGCAGTGTTTCCTTGATTGAATTAGCTCTCACACCAATATTTGCGTCTAGAGCCTTTGCATTGAGGGCTATCTGAAAACGGCTGTGGCGCTGAAGTTGCCTGAGAATGTGGAGTTGGTGGCATGTGAAACCCGCATGTGGAGCATTCGTTTGTGTGGGATGCTCACCAAGCTTCATTTCATTCCTAGGCACACAAAGGGCACTAAGCATAGAGTGTGAAAACTGAGTTTCCTTGAGAGCTGCTTGGAAGCCTGATGGTGTGTGAAGTTAGTCAGCCAAATGGAGTTGTTCTCCCACAAGAACCACTCGGTTGATCGTTCTTCAATATGCCCTTCACCAACATGCAGTGTTTCCTTGATTGAATTAGCTCTCACACCAATATTTGCGTCTAGAGCCTTTGCATTGTTTGCTATCTGAAAACGGCTGTGGCGCTGAAGTTGCCTGTGAATGTGGAGTTGGTGGCATGTGAAACCCGCATGTGGAGCATTCGTTTGTGTGGGATGCTGACCAAGCTTCATTTCAGTCCTAGCCACACAAAGAGCACTAAGCATAGAGTGTGAAAACTGAGTTTCCTTGAGAGCTGCTTGGAAGCCTGATGGTGTGTGAAGTTAGTGAGCCAAATGGAGTTGTTCTCCCACAAGAACCACTCGGCTGATCCTTCTTCAATATGCCCTTCACCAACATGCAGTGTTTCCTTGATTGAATTAGCTCTCACACCAATATTTGCGTCTAGAGCCTTTGCATTGAGGGCTATCTGAAAACGGCTGTGGCGCTGAAGTTGCCTGTGAATGTGGAGTTGGTGGCATGTGAAACCCGCATGTTGAGCATTCGTTTGTGTGGGATGCTCTACCAGGTTCATTTTAGTCCTAGCCATACAAAGGGCACTAAGCATAGAGTGTGAAAACTGAGTTTCCTTGAGAGCTGCTTGGAAGCCTGATGGTGTGTGAAGTTAGTGAGCCAAATGGAGTTGTTCTCCCACAAGAACCACTCGGCTGATCCTTCTTCAATATGCCCTTCACCAACATGCAGTGTTTCCTTGATTGAATTAGCTCTCACACCAATATTTGCGTCTAGAGCCTTTGCATTGAGGGCTATCTGAAAACGGCTGTGGCGCTGAAGTTGCCTGTGAATGTGGAGTTGGTGGCATGTGAAACCCGCATGTGGAGCATTCGTTTGTGTGGGATGCTCTACCAGGTTCATTCCTAGATAATGCACTCAAAGGGCACTAAGCATAGAGTGTGAAAACTGAGTTTCCTTGAGAGCTGCTTGGAAGCCTGATGGTGTGTGAAGTTAGTGAGCCAAATGGAGTTGTTCTCCCACAAGAACCACTCGGCTGATCCTTCTTCAATATGCCCTTCACCAACATGCAGTGTTTCCTTGATTGAATTAGCTCTCACACCAATATTTGCGTCTAGAGCCTTTGCATTGAGGGCTATCTGAAAACGGCTGTGGCGCTGATGTAGCCTGTGAATGTGGAGTTGGTGGCATGTGAAACCCGCATGTGGAGCATTCGTTTGTGTGGGATGCTCTACCAGGTTCATTCCTAGATAATGCACTCAAAGGGCACTAAGCATAGAGTGTGAAAACTGAGTTTCCTTGAGAGCTGCTTGGAAGCCTGATGGTGTGTGAAGTTAGTGAGCCAAATGGAGTTGTTCTCCCACAAGAACCACTCGGCTGATCCTTCTTCAATATGCCCTTCACCAACATGCAGTGTTTCCTTGATTGAATTAGCTCTCACACCAATATTTGCGTCTAGAGCCTTTGCATTGAGGGCTATCTGAAAACGGCTGTGGCGCTGAAGTTGCCTGTGAATGTGGAGTTGGTGGCATGTGAAACCCGCATGTGGAGCATTCGTTTGTGTGGGATGCTCTACCAGGTTCATTTCAGTCCTAGCCACACAAAGAGCACTAAGCATAGAGTGTGAAAACTGAGTTTCCTTGAGAGCTGCTTGGAAGCCTGATGGTGTGTGAAGTTAGTGAGCCAAATGGAGTTGTTCTCCCACAAGAACCACTCGGCTGATCCTTCTTCAATATGCCCTTCACCAACATGCAGTGTTTCCTTGATTGAATTAGCTCTCACACCAATATTTGCGTCTAGAGCCTTTGCATTGAGGGCTATCTGAAAACGGCTGTGGCGCTGAAGTTGCCTGTGAATGTGGAGTTGGTGGCATGTGAAACCCGCATGTGGAGCATTCCTTTGTGTGGGATGCTCTACCAGGTTCATTCCTAGATAATGCACTCAAAGATCACTAAGCATAGAGTGTGAAAACTGAGTTTCCTTGAGAGCTGCTTGGAAGCCTGATGGTGTGTGAAGTTAGTGAGCCAAATGGAGTTGTTCTCCCACAAGAACCACTCGGCTGATCCTTCTTCAATATGCCCTTCACCAACATGCAGTGTTTCCTTGATTGAATTAGCTCTCACACCAATATTTGCGTCTAGAGCCTTTGCATTGAGGGCTATCTGAAAACGGCTGTGGCGCTGAAGTTGCCTGAGAATGTGGAGTTGGTGGCATGTGAAACCCGCATGTGGAGCATTCGTTTGTGTGGGATGCTCACCAAGCTTCATTTCATTCCTAGGCACACAAAGGGCACTAAGCATAGAGTGTGAAAACTGAGTTTCCTTGAGAGCTGCTTGGAAGCCTGATGGTGTGTGAAGTTAGTGAGCCAAATGGAGTTGTTCTCCCACAAGAACCACTCGTCTGATTCTTCTTCAATATGCCCTTCACCAACATGCAGTGTTTCCTTGATTGAATTAGCTCTCACACCAATATTTGCGTCTAGAGCCTTTGCATTGTGGGCTATCTGAAAATGGCTGTGGCGCTGAAGTTGCCTGTGAATGTGGAGTTGGTGGCATGTGAAACCCGCATGTGGAGCATTCGTTTGTGTGGGATGCTCTACCAGGTTCATTCCTAGATAATGCACTCAAAGGGCACTAAACATAGAGTGTGAAAACTGAGTTTCCTTGAGAGCTGCTTAGAAGCCTGATGGTGTGTGAAGTTAGTGAGCCAAATGGAGTTGTTCTCCCACAAGAACCACTCGGCTGATCCTTCTTCAATATGCCCTTCACCAACATGCAGTGTTTCCTTGATTGAATTAGCTCTCACACCAATATTTGCGTCTAGATCCTTTGCATTGAGGGCTATCTGAAAACGGCTGTGGCGCTGAAATTGCCTGTGAATGTGGACTTGGTGGCATGTGAAATCCGCATGTGGAGCATTCGTTTGTGTGGGATGCTGACCAAGCTTCATTTCAGTCCTAGGTACTCAAAGGGCACTAAGCATAGAGTGTGAAAACTGAGTTTCCTTGAGAGCTGCTTGGAAGCCTGATGGTGTGTGAAGTTAGTGAGCCAAATGGAGTTGTTCTGCCACAAGAACCACTCGGCTGATCCTTCTTCAATATGCCCTTCACCAACATGCAGTGTTTCCTTGATTGAATTAGCTCTCACACCAATATTTGCGTCTAGAGCCTTTGCATTGAGGGCTATCTGAAAACGGCTGTGGCGCTGAAGTTGCCTGTGAATGTGGAGTTGGTGGCATGTGAAACCCGCATGTGGAGCATTCGTTTGTGTGGGATGCTCTACCAGGTTCATTTCAGTCCTAGCCATACAAAGGGCACTAAGCATAGAGTGTGAAAACTGAGTTTCCTTGAGAGCTGCTTGGAAGCCTGATGGTGTGTGAAGTTAGTGAGCCAAATGGAGTTGTTCTCCCACAAGAACCACTCGGCTGATCCTTCTTCAATATGCCCTTCACCAACATGCAGTGTTTCCTTGATTGAATTAGCTCTCACACCAATATTTGCGTCTAGAGCCTTTGCATTGAGGGCTATCTGAAAACGGCTGTGGCGCTGAAGTTGCCTGTGAATGTGGACTTGGTGGCATGTGAAACCCGCATGTGGAGCATTCGTTTGTGTGGGATGCTCTACCAGGTTCATTCCTAGATAATGCACTCAAAGGGCACTAAGCATAGAGTGTGAAAACTGAGTTTCCTTGAGAGCTGCTTGGAAGCCTGATGGTGTGTGAAGTTAGTGAGCCAAATGGAGTTGTTCTCCCACAAGAACCACTCGGCTGATCCTTCTTCAATATGCCCTTCACCAACATGCAGTGTTTCCTTGATTGAATTAGCTCTCACACCAATATTTGCGTCTAGAGCCTTTGCATTGAGGGCTATCTGAAAACGGCTGTGGCGCTGAAGTTGCCTGTGAATGTGGAGTTGGTGGCATGTGAAACCCGCATGTGGAGCATTCTGTTTGTGTGGGATGCTCACCAAGCTTCATTTCATTCCTAGGCACACAAAGGGCACTAAGCATAGAGTGTGAAAACTGAGTTTCCTTGAGAGCTGCTTGGAAGCCTGATGGTGTGTGAAGTTAGTCAGCCAAATGGAGTTGTTCTCCCACAAGAACCACTCGGCTGATCCTTCTTCAATATGCCCTTCACCAACATGCAGTGTTTCCTTGATTGAATTAGCTCTCACACCAATATTTGCGTCTAGAGCCTTTGCATTGAGGGCTATCTGAAAACGGCTGTGGCGCTGAAGTTGCCTGTGAATGTGGAGTTGGTGGCATGTGAAACCCGCATGTGGAGCATTCCTTTGTGTGGGATGCTCTACCAGGTTCATTCCTAGATAATGCACTCAAAGGGCACTAAGCATAGAGTGTGAAAACTGAGTTTCCTTGAGAGCTGCTTGGAAGCCTGATGGTGTGTGAAGTTAGTGAGCCAAATGGAGTTGTTCTCCCACAAGAACCACTCGGCTGATCCTTCTTCAATATGCCCTTCACCAACATGCAGTGTTTCCTTGATTGAATTAGCTCTCACACCAATATTTGCGTCTAGAGCCGTTGCATTGAGGGCTATCTGAAAACGGCTGTGGCGCTGAAGTTGCCTGTGAATGTGGAGTTGGTGGCATGTGAAATCCGCATGTGGAGCATTCGTTTGTGTGGGATGCTCTACCAGGTTCATTCCTAGATAATGCACTCAAAGGGCACTAAGCATAGAGTGTGAAAACTGAGTTTCCTTGGAGAGCTGCTTGGAAGCCTGATGGTGTGTGAAGTTAGTGAGCCAAATGGAGTTGTTCTCCCACAAGAACCACTCGGCTGATCCTTCTTCAATATGCCCTTCACCAACATGCAGTGTTTCCTTGATTGAATTAGCTCTCACACCAATATTTGCGTCTAGAGCCTTTGCATTGAGGGCTATCTGAAAACGGCTGTGGCGCTGAAGTTGCCTGTGAATGTGGAGTTGGTGGCATGTGAAATCCGCATGTGGAGCATTCGTTTGTGTGGGATGCTCTACCAGGTTCATTCCTAGATAATGCACTCAAAGGGCACTAAGCATAGAGTGCGAAAACTGAGTTTCCTTGAGAGCTGCTTGGAAGCCTGATGGTGTGTGAAGTTAGTGAGCCAAATGGAGTTGTTCTCCCACAAGAACCACTCGGCTGATCCTTCTTCAATATGCCCTTCACCAACATGCAGTGTTTCCTTGATTGAATTAGCTCTCACACCAATATTTGCGTCTAGAGCCTTTGCATTGAGGGCTATCTGAAAATGGCTGTGGCGCTGAAGTTGCCTGTGAATGTGGAGTTGGTGGCATGTGAAACCCGCATGTGGAGCATTCGTTTGTGTGGGATGCTCTACCAGGTTCATTCCTAGATAATGCACTCAAAGGGCACTAAACATAGAGTGTGAAAACTGAGTTTCCTTGAGAGCTGCTTGGAAGCCTGATGGTGTGTGAAGTTAGTGAGCCAAATGGAGTTGTTCTCCCACAAGAACCACTCGGCTGATCCTTCTTCAATATGCCCTTCACCAACATGCAGTGTTTCCTTGATTGAATTAGCTCTCACACCAATATTTGCGTCTAGAGCCTTTGCATTGAGGGCTATCTGAAAACGGCTGTGGCGCTGAAGTTGCCTGTGAATGTGGAGTTGGTGGCATGTGAAACCCGCATGTGGAGCATTCGTTTGTGTGGGATGCTCTACCAGGTTCATTTCAGTCCCTGCCACACAAAGAGCACTAAGCATAGAGTGTGAAAACTGAGTTTCCTTGAGAGCTGCTTGGAAGCCTGATGGTGTGTGAAGTTAGTGAGCCAAATGGAGTTGTTCTCCCACAAGAACCACTCGGCTGATCCTTCTTCAATATGCCCTTCACCAACATGCAGTGTTTCCTTGATTGAATTAGCTCTCACACCAATATTTGCGTCTAGAGCCTTTGCATTGAGGGTTATCTGAAAACGGCTGTGGCGCTGAAGTTGCCTGTGAATGTGGAGTTGGTGGCATGTGAAACCCGCATGTGGAGCATTCGTTTGTGTGGGATGCTCTACCAGGTTCATTTCAGTCCCTGCCACACAAAGAGCACTAAGCATAGAGTGTGAAAACTGAGTTCCTTGAGAGCTGCTTGGAAGCCTGATGGTGTGTGAAGTTAGTGAGCCAAATGGAGTTGTTCTCCCACAAGAACCACTCGGCTGATCCTTCTTCAATATGCCCTTCACCAACATGCAGTGTTTCCTTGATTGAATTAGCTCTCACACCAATATTTGCGTCTAGAGCCTTTGCCTTGCGGGTTATCTGAAAACGGCTGTGGCGCTGAAGTTGCCTGTGAATGTGGAGTTGGTGGCATGTGAAACCCGCATGTGGAGCATTCGTTTGTGTGGGATGCTCTACCAGGTTCATTCCTAGATAATGCACTCAAAGGGCACTAAGCATAGAGTGTGAAAACTGAGTTTCCTTGAGAGCTGCTTGGAAGCCTGATGGTGTGTGAAGTTAGTGAGCCAAATGGAGTTGTTCTCCCACAAGAACCACTCGGCTGATCCTTCTTCAATATGCCCTTCACCAACATGCAGTGTTTCCTTGATTGAATTAGCTCTCACACCAATATTTGCGTCTAGAGCCTTTGCATTGAGGGCTATCTGAAAACGGCTGTGGCGCTGAAGTTGCCTGTGAATGTGGAGTTGGTGGCATGTGAAACCCGCATGTGGAGCATTCGTTTGTGTGGGATGCTCTACCAGGTTCATTCCTAGATAATGCACTCAAAGGGCACTAAGCATAGAGTGTGAAAACTGAGTTTCCTTGAGAGCTGCTTGGAAGCCTGATGGTGTGTGAAGTTAGTGAGCCAAATGGAGTTGTTCTCCCACAAGAACCACTCGGCTGATCCTTCTTCAATATGCCCTTCACCAACATGCAGTGTTTCCTTGATTGAATTAGCTCTCACACCAATATTTGCGTCTAGAGCCTTTGCATTGAGGGCTATCTGAAAACGGCTGTGGCGCTGAAGTTGCCTGTGAATGTGGAGTTGGTGGCATGTGAAACCCGCATGTGGAGCATTCGTTTGTGTGGGATGCTCTACCAGGTTCATTTCAGTCCTAGCCATACAAAGGGCACTAAGCATAGAGTGTGAAAACTGAGTTTCCTTGAGAGCTGCTTGAAAGCCTGATGGTGTGTGAAGTTAGTGAGCCAAATGGAGTTGTTCTCCCACAAGAACCACTCGGCTGATCCTTCTTCAATATGCCCTTCACCAACATGCAGTGTTTCCTTGATTGAATTAGCTCTCACACCAATATTTGTGTCTAGAGCCTTTGCATTGAGGGCTATCTGAAAACGGCTGTGGCGCTGAAGTTGCCTGTGAATGTGGAGTTGGTGGCATGTGAAACCCGCATGTGGAGCATTCGTTTGTGTGGGATGCTCTACCAGGTTCATTCCTAGATAATGCACTCAAAGGGCACTAAGCATAGAGTGTGAAAACCGAGTTTCCTTGAGAGCTGCTTGGAAGCCTGATGGTGTGTGAAGTTAGTGAGCCAAATGGAGTTGTTCTCCCACAAGAACCACTCGGCTGATCCTTCTTCAATATGCCCTTCACCAACATGCAGTGTTTCCTGGATTGAATTAGCTCTCACACCAATATTTGCGTCTAGAGCCTTTGCATTGAGGGCTATCTGAAAACGGCTGTGGCGCTGAAGTTGCCTGAGAATGTGGAGTTGGTGGCATGTGAAACCCGCATGTGGAGCATTCGTTTGTGTGGGATGCTCACCAAGCTTCATTTCATTCCTAGGCACACAAAGGGCACTAAGCATAGAGTGTGAAAACTGAGTTTCCTTGAGAGCTGCTTGGAAGCCTGATGGTGTGTGAAGTTAGTCAGCCAAATGGAGTTGTTCTCCCACAAGAACCACTCGGCTGATCGTTCTTCAATATGCCCTTCACCAACATGCAGTGTTTCCTTGATTGAATTAGCTCTCACACCAATATTTGCGTCTAGAGCCTTTGCATTGTGGGCTATCTGAAAACGGCTGTGGCGCTGAAGTTGCCTGTGAATGTGGAGTTGGTGGCATGTGAAACCCGCATGTGGAGCATTCGTTTGTGTGGGATGCTCTACCAGGTTCATTCCTAGATAATGCACTCAAAGGGCACTAAACATAGAGTGTGAAAACTGAGTTTCCTTGAGAGCTGCTTAGAAGCCTGATGGTGTGTGAAGTTAGTGAGCCAAATGGAGTTGTTCTCCCACAAGAACCACTCGGCTGATCCTTCTTCAATATGCCCTTCACCAACATGCAGTGTTTCCTTGATTGAATTAGCTCTCACACCAATATTTGCGTCTAGAGCCTTTGCATTGAGGGCTATCTGAAAACGGCTGTGGCGCTGAAATTGCCTGTGAATGTGGAGTTGGTGACATGTGAAACCCGCATGTGGAGCATTCGTTTGTGTGGGATGCTGACCAAGCTTCATTTCAGTCCTAGCCACACAAAGAGCACTAAGCATAGAGTGTGAAAACTGAGTTTCCTTGAGAGCTGCTTGGAAGCCTGATGGTGTGTGAAGTTAGTGAGCCAAATGGAGTTGTTCTCCCACAAGAACCACTCGGCTGATCCTTCTTCAATATGCCCTTCACCAACATGCAGTGTTTCCTTGATTGAATTAGCTCTCACACCAATATTTGCGTCTAGAGCCTTTGCATTGAGGGCTATCTGAAAACGGCTGTGGCGCTGAAGTTGCCTGTGAATGTGGAGTTGGTGGCATGTGAAACCCGCATGTGGAGCATTCGTTTGTGTGGGATGCTCTACCAGGTTCATTCCTAGATAATGCACTCAAAGGGCACTAAGCATAGAGTGTGAAAACTGAGTTTCCTTGAGAGCTGCTTGGAAGCCTGATGGTGTGTGAAGTTAGTGAGCCAAATGGAGTTGTTCTCCCACAAGAACCACTCGGCTGATCCTTCTTCAATATGCCCTTCACCAACATGCAGTGTTTCCTTGATTGAATTAGCTCTCACACCAATATTTGCGTCTAGAGCCTTTGCATTGAGGGTTATCTGAAAACGGCTGTGGCGCTGAAGTTGCCTGTGAATGTGGAATTGGTGGCATGTGAAACCCGCATGTGGAGCATTCGTTTGTGTGGGATGCTCTACCAGGTTCATTCCTAGATAATGCACTCAAAGGGCACTAAGCATAGAGTGTGAAAACTGAGTTTCCTTGAGAGCTGCTTGGAAGCCTGATGGTGTGTGAAGTTAGTGAGCCAAATGGAGTTGTTCTCCCACAAGAACCACTCGGCTGATCCTTCTTCAATATGCCCTTCACCAACATGCAGTGTTTCCTTGATTGAATTAGCTCTCACACCAATATTTGCGTCTAGAGCCTTTGCATTGAGGGCTATCTGAAAACGGCTGTGGCGCTGAAGTTGCCTGTGAATGTGGAGTTGGTGGCATGTGAAACCCGCATGTGGAGCATTCGTTTGTGTGGGATGCTGACCAAGCTTCATTTCATTCCTACGCACACAAAGGGCACTAAGCATAGTGTGTGAAAACTGAGTTTCCTTGAGAGCTGCTTGGAAGCCTGATGGTGTGTGAAGTTAGTGAGCCAAATGGAGTTGTTCTCCCACAAGAACCACTCGGCTGATCCTTCTTCAATATGCCCTTCACCAACATGCAGTGTTTCCTTGATTGAATTAGCTCTCACACCAATATTTGCGTCTAGAGCCTTTGCATTGTGGGCTATCTGAAAACGGCTGTGGCGCTGAAGTTGCCTGTGAATGTGGAGTTGGTGGCATGTGAAACCCGCATGTGGAGCATTCGTTTGTGTGGGATGCTCTACCAGGTTCATTCCTAGATAATGCACTCAAAGGGCACTAAACATAGAGTGTGAAAACTGAGTTTCCTTGAGAGCTGCTTGGAAGCCTGATGGTGTGTGAAGTTAGTGAGCCAAATGGAGTTGTTCTCCCACAAGAACCACTCGGCTGATCCTTCTTCAATATGCCCTTCACCAACATGCAGTGTTTCCTTGATTGAATTAGCTCTCACACCAATATTTGCGTCTAGAGCCTTTGCATTGAGGGCTATCTGAAAACGGCTGTGGCGCTGAAGTTGCCTGTGAATGTGGAGTTGGTGGCATGTGAAACCCGCATGTGGAGCATTCGTTTGTGTGGGATGCTCTACCAGGTTCATTTCAGTCCTAGCCACAAAGAGCACTAAGCATAGAGTGTGAAAACTGAGTTTCCTTGAGAGCTGCTTGGAAGCCTGATGGTGTGTGAAGTTAGTCAGCCAAATGGAGTTGTTCTCCCACAAGAACCACTCGGCTGATCCTTCTTCAATATGCCCTTCACCAACATGCAGTGTTTCCTTGATTGAATTAGCTCTCACACCAATATTTGCGTCTAGAGCCTTTGCATTGAGGGCTATCTGAAAACGGCTGTGGCGCTGAAGTTGCCTGTGAATGTGGAGTTGGTGGCATGTGAAACCCGCATGTGGAGCATTCGTTTGTGTGGGATGCTCTACCAGGTTCATTCCTAGATAATGCACTCAAAGGGCACTAAGCATAGAGTGTGAAAACTGAGTTTCCTTGAGAGCTGCTTGGAAGCCTGATGGTGTGTGAAGTTAGTGAGCCAAATGGAGTTGTTCTCCCACAAGAACCACTCGGCTGATCCTTCTTCAATATGCCCTTCACCAACATGCAGTGTTTCCTTGATTGAATTAGCTCTCACACCAATATTTGCGTCTAGAGCCTTTGCATTGAGGGCTATCTGAAAACGGCTGTGGCGCTGAAGTTGCCTGTGAATGTGGAGTTGGTGGCATGTGAAACCCGCATGTGGAGCATTCGTTTGTGTGGGATGCTGACCAAGCTTCATTTCAGTCCTAGCCACACAAAGAGCACTAAGCTTAGAGTGTGAAAACTGAGTTTCCTTGAGAGCTGCTTGGAAGCCTGATGGTGTGTAAAGTTAGTGAGCCAAATGGAGTTGTTCTCCCACAAGAACCACTCGGCTGATCCTTCTTCAATATGCTCTTCACCAACATGCAGTGTTTCCTTGATTGAATTAGCTCTCACACCAATATTTGCATCTAGAGCCTTTGCATTGAGGGCTATCTGAAAACGGCTGTGGCGCTGAAGTTGCCTGAGAATGTGGAGTTGGTGGCATGTGAAACCCGCATGTGGAGCATTCGTTTGTGTGGGATGCTCTACCAGGTTCATTTCAGTCCTAGCCATACAAAGGGCACGAAGCATAGAGTGTGAAAACTGAGTTTCCTTAAGAGCTGCTTGGAAGCCTGATGGTGTGTGAAGTTAGTGAGCCAAATGGAGTTGTTCTCCCACAAGAACCACTCGGCTGATCCTTCTTCAATATGCCCTTCACCAACATGCAGTGTTTCCTTGATTGAATTAGCTCTCACACCAATATTTGCGTCTAGAGCCTTTGCAGTGAGGGCTATCTGAAAACGGCTGTGGCGCTGAAGTTGCCTGTGAATGTGGAGTTGGTGGCATGTGAAACCCGCATGTGGAGCATTCGTTTGTGTGGGATGCTCTACCAGGTTCATTCCTAGATAATGCACTCAAAGATCACTAAGCATAGAGTGTGAAAACTGAGTTTCCTTGAGAGCTGCTTGGAAGCCTGATGGTGTGTGAAGTTAGTGAGCCAAATGGAGTTGTTCTC
The DNA here is from genome assembly GCF_030435755.1 of Ochotona princeps. Classification (NCBI taxonomy): domain Eukaryota; kingdom Metazoa; phylum Chordata; class Mammalia; order Lagomorpha; family Ochotonidae; genus Ochotona; species Ochotona princeps. Next base: position 27,555 of record NW_026701568.1, on the reverse strand, counting down.
CCACAAGAACCACTCGGCTGATCCTTCTTCAATATGCCCTTCACCAACATGCAGTGTTTCCTTGATTGAATTAGCTCTCACACCAATATTTGCGTCTAGAGCCTTTGCTTTGAGGGCTATCTGAAAACGGCTGTGGCGATGAAGTTGCCTGTGAATGTGGAGTTAGTGGCTTGTGAAACCCGCATGTGGAGCATTCGTTTGTTTGGGATGCTCTACCAGGTTCAATTCAGTCCTAGCCATACAAAGGGCACGAAGCATAGAGTGTGAAAACTGAGTTTCCTTGAGAGCTGCTTGGAAGCCTGATGGTGTGTGAAGTTAGTGAGCCAAATGGAGTTGTTCTCCCACAAGAACCACTCGGTTGATCCTTCTTCAATATGCCCTTCACCAACATGCAGTGTTTCCTTGATTGAATTAGCTCTCACACCAATATTTGCGTCTAGAGCCTTTGCATTGTGGGCTATCTGAAAACGGCTGTGGCGTTGAAGTTGCCTGTGAATGTGGAGTTGGTGGCATGTGAAACCCGCATGTGGAGCATTCGTTTGTGTGGGATGCTGACCAAGCTTCATTTCAGTCCTAGCCACACAAAGAGCACAAAGCATAGAGTGTGAAAACTGAGTTTCCTTGAGAGCTGCTTGGAAGCCTGATGGTGTGTGAAGTTAGTGAGCCAAATGGAGTTGTTCTCCCACAAGAACCACTCGGCTGATCCTTCTTCAATATGCCCTTCACCAAGATGCAGTGTTTCCTTGATTGAATTAGCTCTCACACCAATATTTGGTTCTAGAGCCTTTGCATTGAGGGCTATCTGAAAACGGCTGTGGCGCTGAAGTTGCCTGTGAATGTGGAGTTGGTGGCATGTGAAACCCGCATGTGGAGCATTCGTTTGTGTGGGATGCTCTACCAGGTTCATTTCAAGTCCTAGCAATAGAAAGGGCACTAAACATAGAGTGGGAAAACTGAGTTTCCTTGAGAGCTGCTTGGAAGCCTGATGGTGTGTGAAGTTAGTGAGCCAAATGGAGTTGTTCTCCCACAAGAACCACTCGGCTGATCCTTCTTCAATATGCCCTTCACCAACATGCAGTGTTTCCTTGATTGAATTAGCTCTCACACCAATATTTGCGTCTAGAGCCTTTGCATTGAGGGCTATCTGAAAACGGCTGAGGCGCTGAAGTTGCCTGTGAATGTGGAGTTGGTGGCATGTGAAACCCGCATGTGGAGCATTCGTTTGTGTGGGATGCTCTACCAGGTTCATTCCTAGATAATGCACTCAAAGGGCACTAAGCATAGAGTATGAAAACTGAGTTTCCTTAAGAGCTGCTTGGAAGCCTGATGGTGTGTGAAGTTAGTGAGCCAAATGGAGTTGTTCTCCCACAAGAACCACTCGGCTGATCCTTCTTCAATATGCCCTTCACCAACATGCAGTGTTTCCTTGATTGAATTAGCTCTCACACCAATATTTGGTTCTAGAGCCTTTGCATTGAGGGCTATGTGAAAACTGCTGTGGCGCTGAAGTTGCCTGTGAATGTGGAGTTGGTGGCATGTGAAACCCGCATGTGGAGCATTCGTTTGTGTGGGATGCTCTACCAGGTTCATTTCAGTCCTAGCAATAGAAAGGGCACTAAACATAGAGTGTGAAAACTGAGTTTCCTTGAGAGCTGCTTGGAAGCCTGATGGTGTGTGAAGTTAGTGAGCCAAATGGAGTTGTTCTCCCACAAGAATCACTCGGCTGATCCTTCTTCAATATGCCCTTCACCAACATGCAGTGTTTCCTTGATTGAATTAGCTCTCACACCAATATTTGCGTCTAGAGCCTTTGCATTGAGGGCTATCTGAAAACGGCTGTGGCGCTGAAGTTGCCTGTGAATGTGGAGTTGGTGGCATGTGAAACCCGCATGTGGAGCATTCGTTTGTGTGGGATGCTCTACCAGGTTCATTCCTAGATAATGCACTCAAAGGGCACTAAGCATAGAGCGTGAAAACTGAGTTTCCTTGAGAGCTGCTTGGAAGCCTGATGGTGTGTGAAGTTAGTGAGCCAAATGGAGTTGTTCTCCCACAAGAACCACTCGGCTGATCCTTCTTCAATATGCCCTTCACCAACATGCAGTGTTTCCTTGATTGAATTAGCTCTCACACCAATATTTGCGTCTAGAGCCTTTGCATTGAGGGCTATCTGAAAACGGCTTGTGGCGCTGAAGTTGCCTGAGAATGTGGAGTTGGTGGCATGTGAAACCCGCATGTGGAGCATTCGTTTGTGTGGGATGCTCACCAAGCTTCATTTCATTCCTAGGCACACAAAGGGCACTAAGCATAGAGTGTGAAAACTGAGTTTCCTTGAGAGCTGCTTGGAAGCCTGATGGTGTGTGAAGTTAGTCAGCCAAATGGAGTTGTTCTCCCACAAGAACCACTCGGCTGATCCTTCTTCAATATGCCCTTCACCAACATGCAGTGTTTCCTTGATTGAATTAGCTCTCACACCAATATTTGCGTCTAGAGCCTTTGCATTGTGGGCTATCTGAAAACGGCTGTGGCGCTGAAGTTGCCTGTGAATGTGGAGTTGGTGGCATGTGAAACCCGCATGTGGAGCATTCGTTTGTGTGGGATGCTCTACCAGGTGCATTCCTAGATAATGCACTCAAAGGGCACTAAACATAGAGTGTGAAAACTGAGTTTCCTTGAGAGCTGCTTAGAAGCCTGATGGTGTGTGAAGTTAGTGAGCCAAATGGAGTTGTTCTCCCACAAGAACCACTCGGCTGATCCTTCTTCAATATGCCCTTCACCAACATGCAGTGTTTCCTTGATTGAATTAGCTCTCACACCAATATTTGCGTCTAGAGCCTTTGCATTGAGGGCTATCTGAAAACGGCTGTGGCGCTGAAATTGCCTGTGAATGTGGAGTTGGTGGCATGTGAAACCCGCATGTGGAGCATTCGTTTGTGTGGGATGCTGACCAAGCTTCATTTCAGTCCTAGCCACACAAAGAGCACTAAGCATAGAGTGTGAAAACTGAGTTTCCTTGAGAGCTGCTTGGAAGCCTGATGGTGTGTGAAGTTAGTGAGCCAAATGGAGTTGTTCTCCCACAAGAACCACTATGCTGATCCTTCTTCAACATGCCCTTCACCAACATGCAGTGTTTCCTTGATTGAATTAGCTCTCACACCAATATCTGCGTCTAGAGCCTTTGCATTGAGGGCTATCTGAAAACGGCTGTGGCGCTGAAGTTGCCTGTGAATGTGGAGTTGGTGGCATGTGAAACCCGCATGTGGAGCATTCGTTTGTGTGGGATGCTCTACCAGGTTCATTCCTAGATAATGCACTCAAAGGGCACTAAGCATAGAGTGTGAAAACTGAGTTTCCTTGAGAGCTGCTTGGTAGCCTGATGGTGTGTGAAGTTAGTGAGCCAAATGGAGTTGTTCTCCCACAAGAACCACTCGGCTGATCCTTCTTCAATATGCCCTTCACCAACATGCAGTGTTTCCTTGATTGAATTAGCTCTCACACCAATATTTGCGTCTAGAGCCTTTGCATTGAGGGTTATCTGAAAACGGCTGTGGCGCTGAAGTTGCCTGTGAATGTGGAATTGGTGGCATGTGAAACCCGCATGTGGAGCATTCGTTTGTGTGGGATGCTCTACCAGGTTCATTCCTAGATAATGCACTCAAAGGGCACTAAGCATAGAGTGTGAAAACTGAGTTTCCTTGAGAGCTGCTTGGAAGCCTGATGGTGTGTGAAGTTAGTGAGCCAAATGGAGTTGTTCTCCCACAAGAACCACTCGGCTGATCCTTCTTCAATATGCCCTTCACCAACATGCAGTGTTTCCTTGATTGAATTAGCTCTCACACCAATATTTGCGTCTAGAGCCTTTGCATTGAGGGCTATCTGAAAACGGCTGTGGCGCTGAAGTTGCCTGTGAATGTGGAGTTGGTGGCATGTGAAACCCGCATGTGGAGCATTCGTTTGTGTGGGATGCTGACCAAGCTTCATTTCATTCCTACGCACACAAAGGGCACTAAGCATAGTGTGTGAAAACTGAGTTTCCTTGAGAGCTGCTTGGAAGCCTGATGGTGTGTGAAGTTAGTGAGCCAAATGGAGTTGTTCTCCCACAAGAACCACTCGGCTGATCCTTCTTCAATATGCCCTTCACCAACATGCAGTGTTTCCTTGATTGAATTCGCTCTCACACCAATATTTGCGTCTAGAGCCTTTGCAGTGAGGGCTATCTGAAAACGGCTGTGGCGCTGAAGTTGCCTGTGAATGTGGAGTTGGTGGCATGTGAAACCCGCATGTGGAGCATTCGTTTGTGTGGGATGCTCTACCAGGTTCATTTCAGTCCTAGCCACAAAGAGCACTAAGCATAGAGTGTGAAAACTGAGTTTCCTTGAGAGCTGCTTGGAAGCCTGATGGTGTGTGAAGTTAGTCAGCCAAATGGAGTTGTTCTCCCACAAGAACCACTCGGCTGATCCTTCTTCAATATGCCCTTCACCAACATGCAGTGTTTCCTTGATTGAATTAGCTCTCACACCAATATTTGCGTCTAGAGCCTTTGCATTGAGGGCTATCTGAAAACGGCTGTGGCGCTGAAGTTGCCTGTGAATGTGGAGTTGGTGGCATGTGAAACCCGCATGTGGAGCATTCGTTTGTGTGGGATGCTCTACCAGGTTCATTCCTAGATAATGCACTCAAAGGGCACTAAGCATAGAGTGTGAAAACTGAGTTTCCTTGAGAGCTGCTTGGAAGCCTGATGGTGTGTGAAGTTAGTGAGCCAAATGGAGTTGTTCTCCCACAAGAACCACTCGGCTGATCCTTCTTCAATATGCCCTTCACCAACATGCATTGTTTCCTTGATTGAATTAGCTCTCACACCAATATTTGCGTCTAGAGCCTTTGCATTGAGGGCTATCTGAAAACGGCTGTGGAGCTGAAGTTGCCTGTGAATGTGGAGTTGGTGGCATGTGAAACCCGCATGTGGAGAATTCGTTTGTATGGGATGCTGACCAAGCTTCATTTCAGTCCTAGCCACACAAAGAGCACTAAGCTTAGAGTGTGAAAACTGAGTTTCCTTGAGAGCTGCTTGGAAGCCTGATGGTGTGTGAAGTTAGTGAGCCAAATGGAGTTGTTCTCCCACAAGAACCACTCGGCTGATCCTTCTTCAATATGCTCTTCACCAACATGCAGTGTTTCCTTGATTGAATTAGCTCTCACACCAATATTTGCATCTAGAGCCTTTGCATTGAGGGCTATCTGAAAACGGCTGTGGCGCTGAAGTTGCCTGTGAATGTGGAGTTGGTGGCATGTGAAACCCGCATGTGGAGCATTCCTTTGTGTGGGATGCTGACCAAGCTTCATTTCAGTCCTAGCCACACAAAGAGCACTAAGCTTAGAGTGTGAAAACTGAGTTTCCTTGAGAGCTGCTTGGAAGCCTGATGGTGTGTAAAGTTAGTGAGCCAAATGGAGTTGTTCTCCCACAAGAACCACTCGGCTGATCCTTCTTCAATATGCTCTTCACCAACATGCAGTGTTTCCTTGATTGAATTAGCTCTCACACCAATATTTGCATCTAGAGCCTTTGCATTGAGGGCTATCTGAAAACGGCTGTGGCGCTGAAGTTGCCTGTGAATGTGGAGTTGGTGGCATGTGAAACCCGCATGTGGAGCATTCGTTTGTGTGGGATGCTCTACCAGGTTCATTCCTAGATAATGCACTCAAAGGGCACTAAACATAGAGTGTGAAAACTGAGTTTCCTTGAGAGCTGCTTGGAAGCCTGATGGTGTGTGAAGTTAGTGAGCCAAATGGAGTTGTTCTCCCACAAGAACCACTCGGCTGATCCTTCTTCAATATGCCCTTCACCAACATGCAGTGTTTCCTTGATTGAATTAGCTCTCACACCAATATTTGCGTCTAGAGCCTTTGCATTGAGGGCTATCTGAAAACGGCTGTGGCGCTGAAGTTGCCTGTGAATGTGGAGTTGGTGGCATGTGAAATCCGCATGTGGAGCATTCGTTTGTGTGGGATGCTGACCAAGCTTCATTTCAGTCCTAGCCACACAAAGAGCACTAAGCATAGAGTGTGAAAACTGAGTTTCCTTGAGAGCTGCTTGGAAGCCTGATGGTGTGTGAAGTTAGTGAGCCAAATGGAGTTGTTCTCCCACAAGAACCACTCGGCTGATCCTTCTTCAATATGCTCTTCACCAACATGCAGTGTTTCCTTGATTGAATTAGCTCTCACACCAATATTTGCATCTAGAGCCTTTGCATTGAGGGCTATCTGAAAACGGCTGTGGCGCTGAAGTTGCCTGTGAATGTGGAGTTGGTGGCATGTGAAACCCGCATGTGGAGCATTCGTTTGTGTGGGATGCTCTACCAGGTTCATTTCAGTCCTAGCCATACAAAGGGCACGAAGCATAGAGTGTGACATCTGAGTTTCCTTAAGAGCTGCTTGGAAGCCTGATGGTGTGTGAAGTTAGTGAGCCAAATGGAGTTGTTCTCCCACAAGAACCACTCGGCTGATCCTTCTTCAATATGCCCTTCACCAACATGCAGTGTTTCCTTGATTGAATTAGCTCTCACACCAATATTTGCGTCTAGAGCCTTTGCAGTGAGGGCTATCTGAAAACGGCTGTGGCGCTGAAGTTGCCTGTGAATGTGGAGTTGGTGGCATGTGAAACCCGCATGTGGAGCATTCGTTTGTTTGGGATGCTCTACCAGGTTCATTCCTAGATAATGCACTCAAAGAGCACTAAGCATAGAGTGTGTAAACTGAGTTTCCTTGAGAGCTGCTTGGAAGCCTGATGGTGTGTGAAGTTAGTGAGCCAAATGGAGTTGTTCTCCCACAAGAACCACTCGGCTGATCCTTCTTCAATATGCCCTTCACCAACATGCAGTGTTTCCTTGATTGAATTAGCTCTCACACCAATATTTGGTTCTAGAGCCTTTGCATTGAGGGCTATCTGAAAACGGCTGTGGCGCTGAAGTTGCCTGTGAATGTGGAGTTGGTGGCATGTGAAACCCGCATGTGGAGCATTCGTTTGTGTGGGATGCTCTACCAGGTTCATTTCAGTCCTAGCAATAGAAAGGGCACTAAACATAGAGTGTGAAAACTGAGTTTCCTTGAGAGCTGCTTGGAAGCCTGATGGTGTGTGAAGTTAGTGAGCCAAATGGAGTTGTTCTCCCACAAGAACCACTCGGCTGATCCTTCTTCAATATGCCCTTCACCAACATGCAGTGTTTCCTTGATTGAATTAGCTCTCACACCAATATTTGCGTCTAGAGCCTTTGCATTGAGGGCTATCTGAAAACGGCTGAGGCGCTGAAGTTGCCTGTGAATGTGGAGTTGGTGGCATGTGAAACCCGCATGTGGAGCATTCGTTTGTGTGGGATGCTCTACCAGGTTCATTCCTAGATAATGCACTCAAAGGGCACTAAGCATAGAGTGTGAAAACTGAGTTTCCTTAAGAGCTGCTTGGAAGCCTGATGGTGTGTGAAGTTAGTGAGCCAAATGGAGTTGTTCTCCCACAAGAACCACTCGGCTGATCCTTCTTCAATATGCCCTTCACCAAGATGCAGTGTTTCCTTGATTGAATTAGCTCTCACACCAATATTTGGTTCTAGAGCCTTTGCATTGAGGGCTATGTGAAAACTGCTGTGGCGCTGAAGTTGCCTGTGAATGTGGAGTTTTTGGCATGTGAAACCCGCATGTGGAGCATTCGTTTGTGTGGGATGCTCTACCAGGTTCATTTCAGTCCTAGCAATAGAAAGGGCACTAAACATAGAGTGTGAAAACTGAGTTTCCTTGAGAGCTGCTTGGAAGCCTGATGGTGTGTGAAGTTAGTGAGCCAAATGGAGTTGTTCTCCCACAAGAATCACTCGGCTGATCCTTCTTCAATATGCCCTTCACCAACATGCAGTGTTTCCTTGATTGAATTAGCTCTCACACCAATATTTGCGTCTAGAGCCTTTGCATTGAGGGCTATCTGAAAACGGCTGTGGCGCTGAAGTTGCCTGTGAATGTGGAGTTGGTGGCATGTGAAACCCGCATGTGGAGCATTCGTTTGTGTGGGATGCTCTACCAGGTTCATTCCTAGATAATGCACTCAAAGGGCACTAAGCATAGAGTGTGAAAACTGAGTTTCCTTGAGAGCTGCTTGGAAGCCTGATGGTGTGTGAAGTTAGTGAGCCAAATGGAGTTGTTCTCCCACAAGAACCACTCGGCTGATCCTTCTTCAATATGCCCTTCACCAACATGCAGTGTTTCCTTGATTGAATTAGCTCTCACACCAATATTTGCGTCTAGAGCCTTTGCATTGAGGGCTATCTGAAAACGGCTGTGGCGCTGAAGTTGCCTGTGAATGTGGAGTTGGTGGCATGTGAAACCCGCATGTGGAGCATTCGTTTGTGTGGGATGCTCTACCAGGTTCATTTCAGTCCTAGCCATACAAAGGGCACTAAGCATAGAGTGTGAAAACTGAGTTTCCTTGAGAGCTGCTTGGAAGCCTGATGGTGTGTGAAGTTAGTGAGCCAAATGGAGTTGTTCTCCCACAAGAACCACTCGGCTGATCCTTCTTCAATATGCCCTTCACCAACATGCAGTGTTTCCTTGATTGAATTAGCTCTCACACCAATATTTGCGTCTAGAGCCTTTACATTGAGGGCTATCTGAAAACGGCTGTGGCGCTGAAGTTGCCTGTGAATGTGGAGTTGGTGGCATGTGAAACCCGCATGTGGAGCATTCGTTTGTGTGGGATGCTCTACCAGGTTCATTCCTAGATAATGAACTCAAAGGGCACTAAGCATAGAGTGTGAAAACTGAGTTTCCTTGAGAGCTGCTTGGAAGCCTGATGGTGTGTGAAGTTAGTGAGCCAAATGGAGTTGTTCTCCCACAAGAACCACTCGGCTGATCCTTCTTCAATATGCCCTTCACCAACATGCAGTGTTTCCTGGATTGAATTAGCTCTCACACCAATATTTGCGTCTAGAGCCTTTGCATTGAGGGCTATCTGAAAACGGCTGTGGCGCTGAAGTTGCCTGAGAATGTGGAGTTGGTGGCATGTGAAACCCGCATGTGGAGCATTCGTTTGTGTGGGATGCTCACCAAGCTTCATTTCATTCCTAGGCACACAAAGGGCACTAAGCATAGAGTGTGAAAACTGAGTTTCCTTGAGAGCTGCTTGGAAGCCTGATGGTGTGTGAAGTTAGTCAGCCAAATGGAGTTGTTCTCCCACAAGAACCACTCGGCTGATCGTTCTTCAATATGCCCTTCACCAACATGCAGTGTTTCCTTGATTGAATTAGCTCTCACACCAATATTTGCGTCTAGAGCCTTTGCATTGAGGGCTATCTGAAAACGGCTGTGGCGCTGAAGTTGCCTGTGAATGTGGAGTTGGTGGCATGTGAAACCCGCATGTGGAGCATTCGTTTGTGTGGGATGCTCTACCAGGTTCATTCCTAGATAATGCACTCAAAGGGCACTAAACATAGAGTGTGAAAACTGAGTTTCCTTGAGAGCTGCTTAGAAGCCTGATGGTGTGTGAAGTTAGTGAGCCAAATGGAGTTGTTCTCCCACAAGAACCACTCGGCTGATCCTTCTTCAATATGCCCTTCACCAACATGCAGTGTTTCCTTGATTGAATTAGCTCTCACACCAATATTTGCGTCTAGAGCCTTTGCATTGAGGGCTATCTGAAAACGGCTGTGGCGCTGAAGTTGCCTGTGAATGTGGAGTTGGTGGCATGTGAAACCCGCATGTGGAGCATTCGTTTGTGTGGGATGCTGACCAAGCTTCATTTCATTCCTACGCACACAAAGGGCACTAAGCATAGTGTGTGAAAACTGAGTTTCCTTGAGAGCTGCTTGGAAGCCTGATGGTGTGTGAAGTTAGTGAGCCAAATGGAGTTGTTCTCCCACAAGAACCACTCGGCTGATCCTTCTTCAATATGCCCTTCACCAACATGCAGTGTTTCCTTGATTGAATTCGCTCTCACACCAATATTTGCGTCTAGAGCCTTTGCAGTGAGGGCTATCTGAAAACGGCTGTGGCGCTGAAGTTGCCTGTGAATGTGGAGTTGGTGGCATGTGAAACCCGCATGTGGAGCATTCGTTTGTGTGGGATGCTCTACCAGGTTCATTTCAGTCCTAGCCACAAAGAGCACTAAGCATAGAGTGTGAAAACTGAGTTTCCTTGAGAGCTGCTTGGAAGCCTGATGGTGTGTGAAGTTAGTCAGCCAAATGGAGTTGTTCTCCCACAAGAACCACTCGGCTGATCCTTCTTCAATATGCCCTTCACCAACATGCAGTGTTTCCTTGATTGAATTAGCTCTCACACCAATATTTGCGTCTAGAGCCTTTGCATTGAGGGCTATCTGAAAACGGCTGTGGCGCTGAAGTTGCCTGTGAATGTGGAGTTGGTGGCATGTGAAACCCGCATGTGGAGCATTCGTTTGTGTGGGATGCTCTACCAGGTTCATTCCTAGATAATGCACTCAAAGGGCACTAAGCATAGAGTGTGAAAACTGAGTTTCCTTGAGAGCTGCTTGGAAGCCTGATGGTGTGTGAAGTTAGTGAGCCAAATGGAGTTGTTCTCCCACAAGAACCACTCGGCTGATCCTTCTTCAATATGCCCTTCACCAACATGCATTGTTTCCTTGATTGAATTAGCTCTCACACCAATATTTGCGTCTAGAGCCTTTGCATTGAGGGCTATCTGAAAACGGCTGTGGAGCTGAAGTTGCCTGTGAATGTGGAGTTGGTGGCATGTGAAACCCGCATGTGGAGAATTCGTTTGTATGGGATGCTGACCAAGCTTCATTTCAGTCCTAGCCACACAAAGAGCACTAAGCTTAGAGTGTGAAAACTGAGTTTCCTTGAGAGCTGCTTGGAAGCCTGATGGTGTGTGAAGTTAGTGAGCCAAATGGAGTTGTTCTCCCACAAGAACCACTCGGCTGATCCTTCTTCAATATGCTCTTCACCAACATGCAGTGTTTCCTTGATTGAATTAGCTCTCACACCAATATTTGCATCTAGAGCCTTTGCATTGAGGGCTATCTGAAAACGGCTGTGGCGCTGAAGTTGCCTGTGAATGTGGAGTTGGTGGCATGTGAAACCCGCATGTGGAGCATTCCTTTGTGTGGGATGCTGACCAAGCTTCATTTCAGTCCTAGCCACACAAAGAGCACTAAGCTTAGAGTGTGAAAACTGAGTTTCCTTGAGAGCTGCTTGGAAGCCTGATGGTGTGTAAAGTTAGTGAGCCAAATGGAGTTGTTCTCCCACAAGAACCACTCGGCTGATCCTTCTTCAATATGCTCTTCACCAACATGCAGTGTTTCCTTGATTGAATTAGCTCTCACACCAATATTTGCATCTAGAGCCTTTGCATTGAGGGCTATCTGAAAACGGCTGTGGCGCTGAAGTTGCCTGTGAATGTGGAGTTGGTGGCATGTGAAACCCGCATGTGGAGCATTCGTTTGTGTGGGATGCTCTACCAGGTTCATTCCTAGATAATGCACTCAAAGGGCACTAAACATAGAGTGTGAAAACTGAGTTTCCTTGAGAGCTGCTTGGAAGCCTGATGGTGTGTGAAGTTAGTGAGCCAAATGGAGTTGTTCTCCCACAAGAACCACTCGGCTGATCCTTCTTCAATATGCCCTTCACCAACATGCAGTGTTTCCTTGATTGAATTAGCTCTCACACCAATATTTGCGTCTAGAGCCTTTGCATTGAGGGCTATCTGAAAACGGCTGTGGCGCTGAAGTTGCCTGTGAATGTGGAGTTGGTGGCATGTGAAATCCGCATGTGGAGCATTCGTTTGTGTGGGATGCTGACCAAGCTTCATTTCAGTCCTAGCCACACAAAGAGCACTAAGCATAGAGTGTGAAAACTGAGTTTCCTTGAGAGCTGCTTGGAAGCCTGATGGTGTGTGAAGTTAGTGAGCCAAATGGAGTTGTTCTCCCACAAGAACCACTCGGCTGATCCTTCTTCAATATGCTCTTCACCAACATGCAGTGTTTCCTTGATTGAATTAGCTCTCACACCAATATTTGCATCTAGAGCCTTTGCATTGAGGGCTATCTGAAAACGGCTGTGGCGCTGAAGTTGCCTGTGAATGTGGAGTTGGTGGCATGTGAAACCCGCATGTGGAGCATTCGTTTGTGTGGGATGCTCTACCAGGTTCATTTCAGTCCTAGCCATACAAAGGGCACGAAGCATAGAGTGTGACATCTGAGTTTCCTTAAGAGCTGCTTGGAAGCCTGATGGTGTGTGAAGTTAGTGAGCCAAATGGAGTTGTTCTCCCACAAGAACCACTCGGCTGATCCTTCTTCAATATGCCCTTCACCAACATGCAGTGTTTCCTTGATTGAATTAGCTCTCACACCAATATTTGCGTCTAGAGCCTTTGCAGTGAGGGCTATCTGAAAACGGCTGTGGCGCTGAAGTTGCCTGTGAATGTGGAGTTGGTGGCATGTGAAACCCGCATGTGGAGCATTCGTTTGTTTGGGATGCTCTACCAGGTTCATTCCTAGATAATGCACTCAAAGAGCACTAAGCATAGAGTGTGTAAACTGAGTTTCCTTGAGAGCTGCTTGGAAGCCTGATGGTGTGTGAAGTTAGTGAGCCAAATGGAGTTGTTCTCCCACAAGAACCACTCGGCTGATCCTTCTTCAATATGCCCTTCACCAACATGCAGTGTTTCCTTGATTGAATTAGCTCTCACACCAATATTTGGTTCTAGAGCCTTTGCATTGAGGGCTATCTGAAAACGGCTGTGGCGCTGAAGTTGCCTGTGAATGTGGAGTTGGTGGCATGTGAAACCCGCATGTGGAGCATTCGTTTGTGTGGGATGCTCTACCAGGTTCATTTCAGTCCTAGCAATAGAAAGGGCACTAAACATAGAGTGTGAAAACTGAGTTTCCTTGAGAGCTGCTTGGAAGCCTGATGGTGTGTGAAGTTAGTGAGCCAAATGGAGTTGTTCTCCCACAAGAACCACTCGGCTGATCCTTCTTCAATATGCCCTTCACCAACATGCAGTGTTTCCTTGATTGAATTAGCTCTCACACCAATATTTGCGTCTAGAGCCTTTGCATTGAGGGCTATCTGAAAACGGCTGAGGCGCTGAAGTTGCCTGTGAATGTGGAGTTGGTGGCATGTGAAACCCGCATGTGGAGCATTCGTTTGTGTGGGATGCTCTACCAGGTTCATTCCTAGATAATGCACTCAAAGGGCACTAAGCATAGAGTGTGAAAACTGAGTTTCCTTAAGAGCTGCTTGGAAGCCTGATGGTGTGTGAAGTTAGTGAGCCAAATGGAGTTGTTCTCCCACAAGAACCACTCGGCTGATCCTTCTTCAATATGCCCTTCACCAAGATGCAGTGTTTCCTTGATTGAATTAGCTCTCACACCAATATTTGGTTCTAGAGCCTTTGCATTGAGGGCTATGTGAAAACTGCTGTGGCGCTGAAGTTGCCTGTGAATGTGGAGTTTTTGGCATGTGAAACCCGCATGTGGAGCATTCGTTTGTGTGGGATGCTCTACCAGGTTCATTTCAGTCCTAGCAATAGAAAGGGCACTAAACATAGAGTGTGAAAACTGAGTTTCCTTGAGAGCTGCTTGGAAGCCTGATGGTGTGTGAAGTTAGTGAGCCAAATGGAGTTGTTCTCCCACAAGAATCACTCGGCTGATCCTTCTTCAATATGCCCTTCACCAACATGCAGTGTTTCCTTGATTGAATTAGCTCTCACACCAATATTTGCGTCTAGAGCCTTTGCATTGAGGGCTATCTGAAAACGGCTGTGGCGCTGAAGTTGCCTGTGAATGTGGAGTTGGTGGCATGTGAAACCCGCATGTGGAGCATTCGTTTGTGTGGGATGCTCTACCAGGTTCATTCCTAGATAATGCACTCAAAGGGCACTAAGCATAGAGTGTGAAAACTGAGTTTCCTTGAGAGCTGCTTGGAAGCCTGATGGTGTGTGAAGTTAGTGAGCCAAATGGAGTTGTTCTCCCACAAGAACCACTCGGCTGATCCTTCTTCAATATGCCCTTCACCAACATGCAGTGTTTCCTTGATTGAATTAGCTCTCACACCAATATTTGCGTCTAGAGCCTTTGCATTGAGGGCTATCTGAAAACGGCTGTGGCGCTGAAGTTGCCTGTGAATGTGGAGTTGGTGGCATGTGAAACCCGCATGTGGAGCATTCGTTTGTGTGGGATGCTCTACCAGGTTCATTTCAGTCCTAGCCATACAAAGGGCACTAAGCATAGAGTGTGAAAACTGAGTTTCCTTGAGAGCTGCTTGGAAGCCTGATGGTGTGTGAAGTTAGTGAGCCAAATGGAGTTGTTCTCCCACAAGAACCACTCGGCTGATCCTTCTTCAATATGCCCTTCACCAACATGCAGTGTTTCCTTGATTGAATTAGCTCTCACACCAATATTTGCGTCTAGAGCCTTTACATTGAGGGCTATCTGAAAACGGCTGTGGCGCTGAAGTTGCCTGTGAATGTGGAGTTGGTGGCATGTGAAACCCGCATGTGGAGCATTCGTTTGTGTGGGATGCTCTACCAGGTTCATTCCTAGATAATGAACTCAAAGGGCACTAAGCATAGAGTGTGAAAACTGAGTTTCCTTGAGAGCTGCTTGGAAGCCTGATGGTGTGTGAAGTTAGTGAGCCAAATGGAGTTGTTCTCCCACAAGAACCACTCGGCTGATCCTTCTTCAATATGCCCTTCACCAACATGCAGTGTTTCCTGGATTGAATTAGCTCTCACACCAATATTTGCGTCTAGAGCCTTTGCATTGAGGGCTATCTGAAAACGGCTGTGGCGCTGAAGTTGCCTGAGAATGTGGAGTTGGTGGCATGTGAAACCCGCATGTGGAGCATTCGTTTGTGTGGGATGCTCACCAAGCTTCATTTCATTCCTAGGCACACAAAGGGCACTAAGCATAGAGTGTGAAAACTGAGTTTCCTTGAGAGCTGCTTGGAAGCCTGATGGTGTGTGAAGTTAGTCAGCCAAATGGAGTTGTTCTCCCACAAGAACCACTCGGCTGATCGTTCTTCAATATGCCCTTCACCAACATGCAGTGTTTCCTTGATTGAATTAGCTCTCACACCAATATTTGCGTCTAGAGCCTTTGCATTGAGGGCTATCTGAAAACGGCTGTGGCGCTGAAGTTGCCTGTGAATGTGGAGTTGGTGGCATGTGAAACCCGCATGTGGAGCATTCGTTTGTGTGGGATGCTCTACCAGGTTCATTCCTAGATAATGCACTCAAAGGGCACTAAACATAGAGTGTGAAAACTGAGTTTCCTTGAGAGCTGCTTAGAAGCCTGATGGTGTGTGAAGTTAGTGAGCCAAATGGAGTTGTTCTCCCACAAGAACCACTCGGCTGATCCTTCTTCAATATGCCCTTCACCAACATGCAGTGTTTCCTTGATTGAATTAGCTCTCACACCAATATTTGCGTCTAGAGCCTTTGCATTGAGGGCTATCTGAAAACGGCTGTGGCGCTGAAATTGCCTGTGAATGTGGAGTTGGTGGCATGTGAAACCCGCATGTGGAGCATTCGTTTGTGTGGGATGCTGACCAAGCTTCATTTCAGTCCTAGCCACACAAAGAGCACTAAGCATAGAGTGTGAAAACTGAGTTTCCTTGAGAGCTGCTTGGAAGCCTGATGGTGTGTGAAGTTAGTGAGCCAAATGGAGTTGTTCTCCCACAAGAACCACTCGGCTGATCCTTCTTCAATATGCCCTTCACCAACATGCAGTGTTTCCTTGATTGAATTAGCTCTCACACCAATATTTGCGTCTAGAGCCTTTGCATTGAGGGCTATCTGAAAACGGCTGTGGCGCTGAAGTTGCCTGTGAATGTGGAGTTGGTGGCATGTGAAACCCGCATGTGGAGCATTCGTTTGTGTGGGATGCTCTACCAGGTTCATTCCTAGATAATGCACTCAAAGGGCACTAAGCATAGAGTGTGAAAACTGAGTTTCCTTGAGAGCTGCTTGGAAGCCTGATGGTGTGTGAAGTTAGTGAGCCAAATGGAGTTGTTCTCCCACAAGAACCACTCGGCTGATCCTTCTTCAATATGCCCTTCACCAACATGCAGTGTTTCCTTGATTGAATTAGCTCTCACACCAATATTTGCGTCTAGAGCCTTTGCATTGAGGGCTATCTGAAAACGGCTGTGGCGCTGAAGTTGCCTGTGAATGTGGAATTGGTGGCATGTGAAACCCGCATGTGGAGCATTCGTTTGTGTGGGATGCTCTACCAGGTTCATTCCTAGATAATGCACTCAAAGGGCACTAAGCATAGAGTGTGAAAACTGAGTTTCCTTGAGAGCTGCTTGGAAGCCTGATGGTGTGTGAAGTTAGTGAGCCAAATGGAGTTGTTCTCCCACAAGAACCACTCGGCTGATCCTTCTTCAATATGCCCTTCACCAACATGCAGTGTTTCCTTGATTGAATTAGCTCTCACACCAATATTTGCGTCTAGAGCCTTTGCATTGAGGGCTATCTGAAAACGGCTGTGGCGCTGAAGTTGCCTGTGAATGTGGAGTTGGTGGCATGTGAAACCCGCATGTGGAGCATTCGTTTGTGTGGGATGCTCTACCTGGTTCATTTCAGTCCTAGCCACAAAGAGCACTAAGCATAGAGTGTGAAAACTGAGTTTCCTTGAGAGCTGCTTGGAAGCCTGATGGTGTGTGAAGTTAGTGAGCCAAATGGAGTTGTTCTCCCACAAGAACCACTCGGCTGATCCTTCTTCAATATGCCCTTCACCAACATGCAGTGTTTCCTTGATTGAATTAGCTCTCACACCAATATTTGCGTCTAGAGCCTTTGCATTGAGGGCTATCTGAAAACGGCTGTGGCGCTGAAGTTGCCTGTGAATGTGGAGTTGGTGGCATGTGAAACCCGCATGTGGAGCATTCGTTTGTGTGGGATGCTCTACCAGGTTCATTCCTAGATAATGCACTCAAAGGGCACTAAGCATAGAGTGTGAAAACTGAGTTTCCTTGAGAGCTGCTTGGAAGCCTGATGGTGTGTGAAGTTAGTGAGCCAAATGGAGTTGTTCTCCTAAAAGAACCACTCGGCTGATCCTTCTTCAATATGCCCTTCACCAACATGCATTGTTTCCTTGATTGAATTAGCTCTCACACCAATATTTGCGTCTAGAGCCTTTGCATTGAGGGCTATCTGAAAACGGCTGTGGCGCTGAAGTTGCCTGTGAATGTGGAGTTGGTGGCATGTGAAACCCGCATGTGGAGAATTCGTTTGTGTGGGATGCTGACCAAGCTTCATTTCAGTCCTAGCCACACAAAGAGCACTAAGCTTAGAGTGTGAAAACTGAGTTTCCTTGAGAGCTGCTTGGAAGCCTGATGGTGTGTGAAGTTAGTGAGCCAAATGGAGTTGTTCTCCCACAAGAACCACTCGGCTGATCCTTCTTCAATATGCTCTTCACCAACATGCAGTGTTTCCTTGATTGAATTAGCTCTCACACCAATATTTGCATCTAGAGCCTTTGCATTGAGGGCTATCTGAAAACGGCTGTGGCGCTGAAGTTGCCTGTGAATGTGGAGTTGGTGGCATGTGAAACCCGCATGTGGAGCATTCGTTTGTGTGGGATGCTCTACCAGGTTCATTCCTAGATAATGCACTCAAAGGGCACTAAACATAGAGTGTGAAAACTGAGTTTCCTTGAGAGCTGCTTGGAAGCCTGATGGTGTGTGAAGTTAGTGAGCCAAATGGAGTTGTTCTCCCACAAGAACCACTCGGCTGATCCTTCTTCAATATGCCCTTCACCAACATGCAGTGTTTCCTGGATTGAATTAGCTCTCACACCAATATTTGCGTCTAGAGCCTTTGCATTGAGGGCTATCTGAAAACGGCTGTGGCGCTGAAGTTGCCTGTGAATGTGGAGTTGGTGGCATGTGAAATCCGCATGTGGAGCATTCGTTTGTGTGGGATGCTGACCAAGCTTCATTTCAGTCCTAGCCACACAAAGAGCACTAAGCATAGAGTGTGAAAAGTGAGTTTCCTTGAGAGCTGTTTGGAAGCCTGATGGTGTGTGAAGTTAGTGAGCCAAATGGAGTTGTTCTCCCACAAGAACCACTCGGCTGATCCTTCTTCAATATGCTCTTCACCAACATGCAGTGTTTCCTTGATTGAATTAGCTCTCACACCAATATTTGCATCTAGAGCCTTTGCATTGAGGGCTATCTGAAAACGGCTGTGGCGCTGAAGTTGCCTGTGAATGTGGAGTTGGTGGCATGTGAAACCCGCATGTGGAGCATTCGTTTGTGTGGGATGCTCTACCAGGTTCATTTCAGTCCTAGCCATACAAAGGGCACGAAGCATAGAGTGTGAAAACTGAGTTTCCTTAAGAGCTGCTTGGAAGCCTGATGGTGTGTGAAGTTAGTGAGCCAAATGGAGTTGTTCTCCCACAAGAACCACTCGGCTGATCCTTCTTCAATATGCCCTTCACCAACATGCAGTGTTTCCTTGATTGAATTAGCTCTCACACCAATATTTGCGTCTAGAGCCTTTGCAGTGAGGGCTATCTGAAAACGGCTGTGGCGCTGAAGTTGCCTGTGAATGTGGAGTTGGTGGCATGTGAAACCCGCATGTGGAGCATTCGTTTGTGTGGGATGCTCTACCAGGTTCATTCCTAGATAATGCACTCAAAGAGCACTAAGCATAGAGTGTGAAAACTGAGTTTCCTTGAGAGCTGCTTGGAAGCCTGATGGTGTGTGAAGTTAGTGAGCCAAATGGAGTTGTTCTCCCACAAGAACCACTCGGCTGATCCTTCTTCAATATGCCCTTCACCAACATGCAGTGTTTCCTTGATTGAATTAGCTCTCACACCAATATTTGCGTCTAGAGCCTTTGCTTTGAGGGCTATCTGAAAACGGCTGTGGCGCTGAAGTTGCCTGTGAATGTGGAGTTAGTGGCTTGTGAAACCCGCATGTGGAGCATTCGTTTGTGTGGGATGCTCTACCAGGTTCATTTCAGTCCTAGCCATACAAAGGGCACGAAGCATAGAGTGTGAAAACTGAGTTTCCTTGAGAGCTGCTTGGAAGCCTGATGGTGTGTGAAGTTAGTGAGCCAAATGGAGTTGTTCTCCCACAAGAACCACTCGGTTGATCCTTCTTCAATATGCCCTTCACCAACATGCAGTGTTTCCTTGATTGAATTAGCTCTCACACCAATATTTGCGTCTAGAGCCTTTGCATTGAGCGCTATCTGAAAACGGCTGAGGCGCTGAAGTTGCCTGTGAATGTGGAGTTGGTGGCATGTGAAACCCGCATGTGGAGCATTCGTTTGTGTGGGATGCTCTACCAGGTTCATTCCTAGATAATGCACTCAAAGGGCACTAAGCATAGAGTGTGAAAACTGAGTTTCCTTAAGAGCTGCTTGGAAGCCTGATGGTGTGTGAAGTTAGTGAGCCAAATGGAGTTGTTCTCCCACAAGAACCACTCGGCTGATCCTTCTTCAATATGCCCTTCACCAAGATGCAGTGTTTCCTTGATTGAATTAGCTCTCACACCAATATTTGGTTCTAGAGCCTTTGCATTGAGGGCTATGTGAAAACTGCTGTGGCGCTGAAGTTGCCTGTGAATGTGGAGTTGGTGGCATGTGAAACCCGCATGTGGAGCATTCGTTTGTGTGGGATGCTCTACCAGGTTCATTCCTAGATAATGCACTCAAAGGGCACTAAGCATAGAGTGTGAAAACTGAGTTTCCTTGAGAGCTGCTTGGAAGCCTGATGGTGTGTGAAGTTAGTGAGCCAAATGGAGTTGTTCTCCCACAAGAACCACTCGGCTGATCCTTCTTCAATATGCCCTTCACCAACATGCAGTGTTTCCTTGATTGAATTAGCTCTCACACCAATATTTGCGTCTAGAGCCTTTGCATTGAGGGCTATCTGAAAACGGCTGTGGCGCTGAAGTTGCCTGTGAATGTGGAGTTGGTGGCATGTGAAACCCGCATGTGGAGCATTCGTTTGTGTGGGATGCTCTACCAGGTTCATTTCAGTCCTAGCCATACAAAGGGCACTAAGCATAGAGTGTGAAAACTGAGTTTCCTTGAGAGCTGCTTGAAAGCCTGATGGTGTGTGAAGTTAGTGAGCCAAATGGAGTTGTTCTCCCACAAGAACCACTCGGCTGATCCTTCTTCAATATGCCCTTCACCAACATGCAGTGTTTCCTTGATTGAATTAGCTCTCACACCAATATTTGCGTCTAGAGCCTTTGCATTGAGGGCTATCTGAAAACGGCTGTGGCGCTGAAGTTGCCTGTGAATGTGGAGTTGGTGGCATGTGAAACCCGCATGTGGAGCATTCGTTTGTGTGGGATGCTCTACCAGGTTCATTCCTAGATAATGAACTCAAAGGGCACTAAGCATAGAGTGTGAAAACTGAGTTTCCTTGAGAGCTGCTTGGAAGCCTGATGGTGTGTGAAGTTAGTGAGCCAAATGGAGTTGTTCTCCCACAAGAACCACTCGGCTGATCCTTCTTCAATATGCCCTTCACCAACATGCAGTGTTTCCTGGATTGAATTAGCTCTCACACCAATATTTGCGTCTAGAGCCTTTGCATTGAGGGCTATCTGAAAACGGCTGTGGCGCTGAAGTTGCCTGAGAATGTGGAGTTGGTGGCATGTGAAACCCGCATGTGGAGCATTCGTTTGTGTGGGATGCTCACCAAGCTTCATTTCATTCCTAGGCACACAAAGGGCACTAAGCATAGAGTGTGAAAACTGAGTTTCCTTGAGAGCTGCTTGGAAGCCTGATGGTGTGTGAAGTTAGTCAGCCAAATGGAGTTGTTCTCCCACAAGAACCACTCGGCTGATCGTTCTTCAATATGCCCTTCACCAACATGCAGTGTTTCCTTGATTGAATTAGCTCTCACACCAATATTTGCGTCTAGAGCCTTTGCATTGAGGGCTATCTGAAAACGGCTGTGGCGCTGAAGTTGCCTGTGAATGTGGAGTTGGTGGCATGTGAAACCCGCATGTGGAGCATTCGTTTGTGTGGGATGCTCACCAAGCTTCATTTCATTCCTAGGCACACAAAGGGCACTAAGCATAGAGTGTGAAAACTGAGTTTCCTTGAGAGCTGCTTGGAAGCCTGATGGTGTGTGAAGTTAGTCAGCCAAATGGAGTTGTTCTCCCACAAGAACCACTCGGCTGATCGTTCTTCAATATGCCCTTCACCAACATGCAGTGTTTCCTTGATTGAATTAGCTCTCACACCAATATTTGCGTCTAGAGCCTTTGCATTGAGGGCTATCTGAAAACGGCTGTGGCGCTGAAGTTGCCTGTGAATGTGGAGTTGGTGGCATGTGAAACCCGCATGTGGAGCATTCGTTTGTGTGGGATGCTCTACCAGGTTCATTCCTAGATAATGCACTCAAAGGGCACTAAACATAGAGTGTGAAAACTGAGTTTCCTTGAGAGCTGCTTAGAAGCCTGATGGTGTGTGAAGTTAGTGAGCCAAATGGAGTTGTTCTCCCACAAGAACCACTCGGCTGATCCTTCTTCAATATGCCCTTCACCAACATGCAGTGTTTCCTTGATTGAATTAGCTCTCACACCAATATTTGCGTCTAGAGCCTTTGCATTGAGGGCTATCTGAAAACGGCTGTGGCGCTGAAATTGCCTGTGAATGTGGAGTTGGTGGCATGTGAAACCCGCATGTGGAGCATTCGTTTGTGTGGGATGCTGACCAAGCTTCATTTCAGTCCTAGCCACACAAAGAGCACTAAGCATAGAGTGTGAAAACTGAGTTTCCTTGAGAGCTGCTTGGAAGCCTGATGGTGTGTGAAGTTAGTGAGCCAAATGGAGTTGTTCTCCCACAAGAACCACTCGGCTGATCCTTCTTCAATATGCCCTTCACCAACATGCAGTGTTTCCTTGATTGAATTAGCTCTCACACCAATATTTGCGTCTAGAGCCTTTGCATTGAGGGCTATCTGAAAACGGCTGTGGCGCTGAAGTTGCCTGTGAATGTGGAGTTGGTGGCATGTGAAACCCGCATGTGGAGCATTCGTTTGTGTGGGATGCTCTACCAGGTTCATTCCTAGATAATGCACTCAAAGGGCACTAAGCATAGAGTGTGAAAACTGAGTTTCCTTGAGAGCTGCTTGGAAGCCTGATGGTGTGTGAAGTTAGTGAGCCAAATGGAGTTGTTCTCCCACAAGAACCACTCGGCTGATCCTTCTTCAATATGCCCTTCACCAACATGCAGTGTTTCCTTGATTGAATTAGCTCTCACACCAATATTTGCGTCTAGAGCCTTTGCATTGAGGGTTATCTGAAAACGGCTGTGGCGCTGAAGTTGCCTGTGAATGTGGAATTGGTGGCATGTGAAACCCGCATGTGGAGCATTCGTTTGTGTGGGATGCTCTACCAGGTTCATTCCTAGATAATGCACTCAAAGGGCACTAAGCATAGAGTGTGAAAACTGAGTTTCCTTGAGAGCTGCTTGGAAGCCTGATGGTGTGTGAAGTTAGTGAGCCAAATGGAGTTGTTCTCCCACAAGAACCACTCGGCTGATCCTTCTTCAATATGCCCTTCACCAACATGCAGTGTTTCCTTGATTGAATTAGCTCTCACACCAATATTTGCGTCTAGAGCCTTTGCATTGAGGGCTATCTGAAAACGGCTGTGGCGCTGAAGTTGCCTGTGAATGTGGAGTTGGTGGCATGTGAAACCCGCATGTGGAGCATTCGTTTGTGTGGGATGCTGACCAAGCTTCATTTCATTCCTACGCACACAAAGGGCACTAAGCATAGTGTGTGAAAACTGAGTTTCCTTGAGAGCTGCTTGGAAGCCTGATGGTGTGTGAAGTTAGTGAGCCAAATGGAGTTGTTCTCCCACAAGAACCACTCGGCTGATCCTTCTTCAATATGCCCTTCACCACCATGCAGTGTTTCCTTGATTGAATTAGCTCTCACACCAATATTTGCGTCTAGAGCCTTTGCATTGTGGGCTATCTGAAAACGGCTGTGGCGCTGAAGTTGCCTGTGAATGTGGAGTTGGTGGCATGTGAAACCCGCATGTGGAGCATTCGTTTGTGTGGGATGCTCTACCAGGTTCATTCCTAGATAATGCACTCAAAGGGCACTAAGCATAGAGTGTGAAAACTGAGTTTCCTTGAGAGCTGCTTGGAAGCCTGATGGTGTGTGAAGTTAGTGAGCCAAATGGAGTTGTTCTCCCACAAGAACCACTCGGCTGATCCTTCTTCAATATGCCCTTCACCAACATGCAGTGTTTCCTTGATTGAATTAGCTCTCACACCAATATTTGCGTCTAGAGCCTTTGCATTGAGGGCTATCTGAAAACGGCTGTGGCGCTGAAGTTGCCTGTGAATGTGGAGTTGGTGGCATGTGAAACCCGCATGTGGAGCATTCGTTTGTGTGGGATGCTCTACCAGGTTCATTCCTAGATAATGCACTCAAAGGGCACTAAGCATAGAGTGTGAAAACTGAGTTTCCTTGAGAGCTGCTTGGAAGCCTGATGGTGTGTGAAGTTAGTGAGCCAAATGGAGTTGTTCTCCCAAAAGAACCACTCGGCTGATCCTTCTTCAATATGCCCTTCACCAACATGCATTGTTTCCTTGATTGAATTAGCTCTCACACCAATATTTGCGTCTAGAGCCTTTGCATTGAGGGCTATCTGAAAACGGCTGTGGCGCTGAAGTTGCCTGTGAATGTGGAGTTGGTGGCATGTGAAACCCGCATGTGGAGAATTCGTTTGTGTGGGATGCTGACCAAGCTTCATTTCAGTCCTAGCCACACAAAGAGCACTAAGCTTAGAGTGTGAAAACTGAGTTTCCTTGAGAGCTGCTTGGAAGCCTGATGGTGTGTGAAGTTAGTGAGCCAAATGGAGTTGTTCTCCCACAAGAACCACTCGGCTGATCCTTCTTCAATATGCTCTTCACCAACATGCAGTGTTTCCTTGATTGAATTAGCTCTCACACCAATATTTGCATCTAGAGCCTTTGCATTGAGGGCTATCTGAAAACGGCTGTGGCGCTGAAGTTGCCTGTGAATGTGGAGTTGGTGGCATGTGAAACCCGCATGTGGAGCATTCGTTTGTGTGGGATGCTCTACCAGGTTCATTCCTAGATAATGCACTCAAAGGGCACTAAACATAGAGTGTGAAAACTGAGTTTCCTTGAGAGCTGCTTGGAAGCCTGATGGTGTGTGAAGTTAGTGAGCCAAATGGAGTTGTTCTCCCACAAGAACCACTCGGCTGATCCTTCTTCAATATGCCCTTCACCAACATGCAGTGTTTCCTGGATTGAATTAGCTCTCACACCAATATTTGCGTCTAGAGCCTTTGCATTGAGGGCTATCTGAAAACGGCTGTGGCGCTGAAGTTGCCTGTGAATGTGGAGTTGGTGGCATGTGAAATCCGCATGTGGAGCATTCGTTTGTGTGGGATGCTGACCAAGCTTCATTTCAGTCCTAGCCACACAAAGAGCACTAAGCATAGAGTGTGAAAACTGAGTTTCCTTGAGAGCTGCTTGGAAGCCTGATGGTGTGTGAAGTTAGTGAGCCAAATGGAGTTGTTCTCCCACAAGAACCACTCGGCTGATCCTTCTTCAATATGCTCTTCACCAACATGCAGTGTTTCCTTGATTGAATTAGCTCTCACACCAATATTTGCATCTAGAGCCTTTGCATTGAGGGCTATCTGAAAACGGCTGTGGCGCTGAAGTTGCCTGTGAATGTGGAGTTGGTGGCATGTGAAACCCGCATGTGGAGCATTCGTTTGTGTGGGATGCTCTACCAGGTTCATTTCAGTCCTAGCCATACAAAGGGCACGAAGCATAGAGTGTGAAAACTGAGTTTCCTTAAGAGCTGCTTGGAAGCCTGATGGTGTGTGAAGTTAGTGAGCCAAATGGAGTTGTTCTCCCACAAGAACCACTCGGCTGATCCTTCTTCAATATGCCCTTCACCAACATGCAGTGTTTCCTTGATTGAATTAGCTCTCACACCAATATTTGCGTCTAGAGCCTTTGCTTTGAGGGCTATCTGAAAACGGCTGTGGCGATGAAGTTGCCTGTGAATGTGGAGTTAGTGGCTTGTGAAACCCGCATGTGGAGCATTCGTTTGTGTGGGATGCTCTACCAGGTTCATTCCTAGATAATGCACTCAAAGGGCACTAAGCATAGAGTGTGAAAACTGAGTTTCCTTAAGAGCTGCTTGGAAGCCTGATGGTGTGTGAAGTTAGTGAGCCAAATGGAGTTGTTCTCCCACAAGAACCACTCGGCTGATCCTTCTTCAATATGCCCTTCACCAAGATGCAGTGTTTCCTTGATTGAATTAGCTCTCACACCAATATTTGGTTCTAGAGCCTTTGCATTGAGGGCTATGTGAAAATGGCTGTGGCGCTGAAGTTGCCTGTGAATGTGGAGTTGGTGGCATGTGAAACCCGCATGTGGAGCATTCGTTTGTGTGGGATGCTCTACCAGGTTCATTTCAGTCCTAGCAATAGAAAGGGCACTAAACATAGAGTGTGAAAACTGAGTTTCCTTGAGAGCTGCTTGGAAGCCTGATGGTGTGTGAAGTTAGTGAGCCAAATGGAGTTGTTCTCCCACAAGAATCACTCGGCTGATCCTTCTTCAATATGCCCTTCACCAACATGCAGTGTTTCCTTGATTGAATTAGCTCTCACACCAATATTTGCGTCTAGAGCCTTTGCATTGAGGGCTATCTGAAAACGGCTGTGGCGCTGAAGTTGCCTGTGAATGTGGAGTTGGTGGCATGTGAAAACCGCATGTGGAGCATTTGTTGTGTGGGATGCTCTACCAGGTTCATTCCTGGATAATGCACTCAAAGGGCACTAAGCATAGAGTGTGAAAACTGAGTTTCCTTGAGAGCTGCTTGGAAGCCTGATGGTGTGTGAAGTTAGTGAGCCAAATGGAGTTGTTCTCCCACAAGAACCACTCGGCTGATCCTTCTTCAATATGCCCTTCACCAACATGCAGTGTTTCCTTGATTGAATTAGCTCTCACACCAATATTTGCGTCTAGAGCCTTTGCATTGAGGGCTATCTGAAAACGGCTGTGGCGCTGAAGTTGCCTGAGAATGTGGAGTTGGTGGCATGTGAAACCCGCATGTGGAGCATTCGCTTGTGTGGGATGCTGACCAAGCTTCATTTCAGTCCTAGCCACACAAAGAGCACTAAGCATAGAGTGTGAAAACTGAGTTTCCTTGAGAGCTGCTTGGAAGCCTGATGGTGTGTGAAGTTAGTGAGCCAAATGGAGTTGTTCTCCCACAAGAACCACTCGGCTGATCCTTCTTCAATATGCCCTTCACCAACATGCAGTGTTTCCTGGATTGAATTAGCTCTCACACCAATATTTGCGTCTAGAGGCTTTGCATTGAGGGCTATCTGAAAACGGCTGTGGCGCTGAAGTTGCCTGTGAATGTGGAGTTGGTGGCATGTGAAACCCGCATGTGGAGCATTCGTTTGTGTGGGATGCTCTACCAGGTTCATTCCTAGATAATGCACTCAAAGGGCACTAAGCATAGAGTGTGAAAACTGAGTTTCCTTGAGAGCTGCTTGGATGCCTGATGGTGTGTGAAGTTAGTGAGCCAAATGGAGTTGTTCTCCCACAAGAACCACTCGGCTGATCCTTCTTCAATATGCCCTTCACCAACATGCAGTGTTTCCTTGATTGAATTAGCTCTCACACCAATATTTGCGTCTAGAGCCTTTGCATTGTGGGCTATCTGAAAATGGCTGTGGCGCTGAAGTTGCCTGTGAATGTGGAGTTGGTGGCATGTGAAACCCGCATGTGGAGCATTCGTTTGTGTGGGATGCTGACCAAGCTTCATTTCAGTCCTAGGCACACAAAGGGCACTAAACATAGAGTGTGAAAACTGAGTTTCCTTGAGAGCTGCTTGGAAGCCTGATGGTGTGTGAAGTTAGTGAGCCAAATGGAGTTGTTCTCCCACAAGAATCACTCGGCTGATCCTTCTTCAATATGCCCTTCACCAACATGCAGTGTTTCCTGGATTGAATTAGCTCTCACACCAATATTTGCGTCTAGAGCCTTTGCATTGAGGGCTATCTGAAAACGGCTGTGGCGCTGAAGTTGCCTGTGAATGTGGAGTTGGTGGCATGTGAAATCCGCATGTGGAGCATTCGTTTGTGTGGGATGCTGACCAAGCTTCATTTCAGTCCTAGCCACACAAAGAGCACTAAGCATAGAGTGTGAAAACTGAGTTTCCTTGAGAGCTGCTTGGAAGCCTGATGGTGTGTGAAGTTAGTGAGCCAAATGGAGTTGTTCTCCCACAAGAACCACTCGGCTGATCCTTCTTCAATATGCTCTTCACCAACATGCAGTGTTTCCTTGATTGAATTAGCTCTCACACCAATATTTGCATCTAGAGCCTTTGCATTGAGGGCTATCTGAAAACGGCTGTGGCGCTGAAGTTGCCTGTGAATGTGGAGTTGGTGGCATGTGAAACCCGCATGTGGAGCATTCGTTTGTGTGGGATGCTCTACCAGGTTCATTTCAGTCCTAGCCATACAAAGGGCACGAAGCATAGAGTGTGAAAACTGAGTTTCC
>NW_026701567.1:0-51097 GCF_030435755.1 Ochotona princeps | reverse complement strand
ATGCTGCTGCTGCTGTTGTTGTTAATGAGGATGATGCTGTTGCTGCTGTTGATGATAATGCTGCTGCTGTTGATGATTCCGCCGTCGTTAGTAGTCGTGCTTTTGTCGATGGCGATGCTGGTGAAGGTGCGGGTAGAGGTGCTGCTGTTGTGAGTGGTGTTGCTGTTGATGGTGGTGGTGGTGTTGCTGCTGCTGCTATTACGGATGGTAGTACTAGAGACAACGATGGTGCTGTTATTGCCGGTGGGGTTGCTGTAAGTGGTGGTGATTCTGCAGCTGCTACTGCTGCTCCTCTTGAAGATGCTGCTGCAGGGGTGGTCGATAATAATGGTGCTGGGGATGCTGTTGTTAGGCGTGGGGGTAGTGCTGTCAATGGTGGTGGTAATGTTTGTATTGATGCTGGCAATACTGCTGCTGCTATGGGTGGTGGCGGTGGTGTTGCTGCTGCTAGTGATGCTGTTCCTACTGTTAATGATGGTGGTGCTGCTGTAAACGATGCTAGTGGAGCTGCTGCTGCTGTTGTCAACGGTGGTGGTGATGGTGGTGGTGGTGCACATGCTGCTGTTGTTGTGAGTGATGCTGCTGCTGTTGTTGTGAGTGATGCTGCTGCAGCTGTTCTGAGTGATGCTGCTGATGCTGTTGTCAATGACGGTGCTGTTGCTGCTGTTGTTGTTGTTGAAGGAGGTGGCGCTGCTGTTGTCAACGCGGGTGGTGATGGTGGTGGTGTTGCACATCCTGCTGCTGTTGGTGGTGGCGGTGGCGGTGCTGCCGGTACTGATGCCGTTGCCAGCGGGCCCTCACAAGCGACTGCAAGCGCGACTCGCATGATGAGAGTTGCATTTGCGCAGACCAGCACACCAGCACATTTGGTAAATAATATGATGAGACACCTCTGCTGCTGTTGCTCTTCTGTTCTCGAAACCCCTACATATATATATATATATATATATATATCAGTAATGGGACGCAAACTAGCAGGTGACCATAGCACTACTATAAAACACCATTGCTGCTATTGTTGTTGTGCTAATGAGAGCCACAATCTTTGTAGTTATATATATATATTGCAGTAGTAGACACAGACTAGCGGGTAATAGTGACTATAGCACAGAACACCACCGTTGCTGTTGCTGTTGTGTTGTTGAGAGCCCCACATTTCCAGATATTTGTATATATATATATAGAGAGAGAGAGACTGCAGTAATAGACACAAACCAGCACGTAAAAGTCACCATTCCATAAAATAATACTTGTGCTGCTGTTGCTGTTGTGTTACATAGGTCCCTATATACCTATATATGTATGTATGCATATATATATATATATATATATATATATATATATATATATGTGGCAGTAGTAGACACACGCCACAAGATAGTAGTGACTGAATTATAGAAAATTACTAATGCTGCTGTTGTGTTGTGTAAAGCCGTCTATACATATTGTAATAGTAGACAAGTCAGCATATTATTATACTAGTAGTCGTAGTAGTAATAATAGTAGTAGTAATATACAGGTCACTGCTGCTGTTATATTGTATAGAGGCCTTACTATACACTGTAGTGGTAGTAGGCAAACCTGCATATTACACTAGTAGTAGTAGCGGTACTAACAGTAGTAGTAGTAGTGTATAGACTTACTGCTGCTGTTGCTGCTGTGACATTGTATAAAGCTCTTTCCATATGTTCTAATATGATGTTGTTATATTAGTACGTGTGTCAGTACAGTATGTACTACTCAGCTTACAACACTCCTGACACTAATAGAAGCTAGAAATACATGGGCTAACTATGGTAGAAATACATTAGCTACTAATCAGCTTACAATACTCCTGACACAAGTAGAAGGTAGAAATGCATAAGCTACTATTCAGCGTATAATAGTCGTAATAACAGTAGTACGTGAATGTAGACTATGTCCTAGTGAGTCTATTAGCTTCTAATACTTATGATAGTTCAACTCGAAAGTACACTGGCTCTCGTTGTTCTCATTATCCTTTTGATAATACTGGGAGACGGTGCATGACGCACTATACAGAGCGAGCTTTAAAAAGAGTAGTAGTTCTGTGGCATTCTTTTGCTTCTACTACTCGTGTGCTACCAGCTGATTATTTTCTGCACGCGGCTGCTAAATTTTTCTTGTTTCAATAACAACCAGAAAAACACGTAGTATATACGAGCTCTACACAGTGTACAGCCCCTTCTACTACTACTAGTACTAGTACTAGTAGTTCCTTACATTCGTACTAGTAGCAATAGGGCAGCATGTACACATGAATATGTACTACTACTACTACTATTATCGTTCTACTGTTCTTGCTTTTCTGTGTGTTGCTTCAATCATGCTAATAATAGTAAGTAGTAAAACAGTAACACTATTGCAAAGCGAACACACGTTATAATAATACGGCAAACAAACCCACACTAGCTTCAGTGCTGCTCGGAGACAGGAGAGACTGCTAGTACAACTAACAGTAGTAGGACTAGTACTAGCAGTAGAGATACACTCAGGCATATATATATACATATACGTATGTAAGAGTAGCTACTAGTCTAGTATTGATGGCACTCCCGGTGGTGGCGCACAGTTGTACATATGATCCTTCCGCTATTGGTATCAAACCATACTAGCGCAATATTAGTGCCCCTACGCTTCCGCTTATCGAGAAATTACCTCGCTATTATATACATATATATATATGAATTATGTGTGCGATTGTGTTGCCCAGTACTAAAGTAAGGGGTTACTATTACTAATGCTGCTACTATACTCACACACACACTTATGTAGCCCAATCGCCGCGGCACTACGATGCTGTACTATATATATAAGAGTATAGACAGTAGATTACTATACTCGCATTAGGACACAGTAGCACCACCTGTACAGCGTTACTTGCATCAGGAAATAGTAGTAACGTCTAATATTAGCATGAGCCCAGCATAACAATGGGGTGGCAATACATACTACTATAGTTCAAAGTAGACTACAGAGTAGCTTACAGCATTTGTACGTGGAGCATTGAAAAGCGTTTTAGTGCATTAACAAATTCAAAATACCACTCGCAGTGCTATCTAGAGCTCGTCATATTATATATAGCGATACTGTTGTCAATGTCAGTATACGTGTGTGTTACGTGGCACACAATCGTACATTTATACTTACTTCTATTAGTATCATACTATGATGCTGCGCCGTTCGGTCCCTACACGTATAATAACAAAACGAATGTAAACCTATTACAAGCCATACATACATATATATATGTATATGTACACTACTGTGTAATTCATACTAATGTTACTATTGTGTTTCTAATACTAATAATGTCTAAAGCCACTCTTATAACTAGTATACTCGTGCTCATATATATATATATATATATATATATATATATATAAGGCTCTCTTGGTATTATTGTTATGATACTGTTCTCGAGAAGAAAAGATACTGATAGAGCTTTTTTAGAGAGCTCCCACGTTACTAGCGTGCTAACGATAATATTTGTACAGTGCTAGTACATATTATTTTAGTGCGACTAATCCTTACGTCTGTATCGCGTAGAGTATGTAGTTTTATTGCTATACTCACGCTTATATAACGAATCACTCTTATTTAGAGTTATGATATTACTATCAGCGCGAAAGAGAAGATAGTGCTAGACCTCTTGCTGCCTCGTGCATAGATTACTACGTTCAGCAAGACATTCATGCTGGGAAGCTATTTCTCCCAAAACAAATAGAGACTGCTCTTGATGCTATGGACTATATAAGAAAACATAAAGAGCTTTACGTTGTTCTCAGAGCTAATATAAGCTACTACTACTACTATTATTAGAACTGGTAATGGCACAACAAGTGATATTACTATAACTACTACTATAAGTGCTAGCAATTCTCCTACTATACGTGCTTGTACCGTTTATTCAAGCAACTACTACTACTAAGGCTAATACTAATACTATTATTACTATAACTACTATACGTGTTCTTAATGCTAACATAAGTTACCAGTATCACTACTATTACTACTTTCACTACTACGATTATGAGTGTTTCCATAATGCTGATATGAGTTACTACTATTATTACTACTCGTACAACTACTGCTGGTAATGTTACGAATACTAACACTAGTAGCAGTAGTACTAGGACTACTCACTACGGATTACTAATACGAAAGTACGCTACGTGCTATTACTCATAGACAGCTTCAATCAGTTTTCTCTTGCGTAATAGTACAACAGATCTACTAGTGTTCCTACCGTTGTAATAAGGTGACCCACCGGGAATGTGAGAACGATACTTAAGCGGACTACTAGCGCTACTACAACTCCTACTACGGCTAGACTGCGGCGCCAATGTTTCACTACTACTCTGTTATTATTGCTGATGTTATAAACTAGTGTCTCTACCAATACCACTGGCACTACTACTACTACTACAACTACTACTAGTAGTATAACGCAATGTAGTTTCCTTGCAGTGCCAGTGGTGTTGGGACAGTTGCTAGAGTATATACGTTACTACTACGTATATTACTCCTCATACTAGCACAGTGGGTCGTTCACTGCGGGTCACGCTGATTTGCGAGCCTACTACCTACATACGAGAAAATAGAACCTTGCCCCAGTGTTGCCCGTGCTTGCAGTGGAAGGTACTTACTATGCAGCTTCTGAGTATTACTGCAGCCTGTAAAGTCACTTCTGCAGACGGTAATCGTGTTCGAGCTCCATTCCATACTACTTTAGCATAGTACTATAGTGAGAGAGTTGCTCGGCGCTACTGTTGATCAAACCAGCTACAATACGCTAATATATACACATATATATATATACATATATATATATATATATATATACACGCGTTCTGGACTCTTAATGATGTATAATATATATATATATATACATATATAAATATGTGTACAATATGTATATATATGTATATACATATATATACACATATACATATATATATATACTCTGTATTTTTGAAAAAGCATAGTCGTTGCACTGCTTTTGATACTGCTGTTCTTATAAGCACTTGTATTATGTACTACTGTAAAACTACCGTAATACGAAACTGGGCCGCTGCTGTCTAGGACTCACGTCAGCAGTATCAAGAGCGACTACTATACACTAGTTTGAATAATACTGTAGTGCAATTGTTGCTTATGGTAAAAGTTGAATATAGTGCAATTGTTGCTTATGGTGATAGTGTTGACGCCACTATTGTCTCTAATACGAGTCTCTGCTACTGTTGTTTCTAGCAACATCCATTTTCTGTTGAGAAAGATATTGTAGCAAGAGCAAGAGCAGTGTCTTAGTCAGCATGAGTACAGCAGTAGTTTCACAAGAGAAAACTTTACATCCGGCCTTAGCAACATAGCAGCATATGTAAACTCTGGCTCAGTGCGACATTCGTTCTGCTATCACCACTATACTACTGCCGCAGTGTTGTGATGGCTGCTGGTTAGTGTTAATTCCAAGAGGGCCTGCTACTATATACATTGTACGATAGGATACTACCCCACCCCATGCACACTGTTGTTACTGCTAGTAGTAGTACTACTACAGGGTGGTGTTATAGAATATGAGACTACTGCTGGAGTGCTACTGTTTTTAGTAGCATGAATTTAAGCTACTGTGTGTCTATATACTAGTAGGATTGACTAGTACTGTGCAGGGCTGGTGTTACAGCTAGCTGCGCTTCCACAGCTAACGAACGTATTACGAGAGAGATATGAGAATATATTCGTTAAAACAAGAGCGAGTATTTCATTGCTATTCTTCTCAGTGCTCGTACTACTATACGTGGAGCTATATATGTATATATATACGAAATATATACTACTGAAGAACCACTGTTGCTGCTAGTGGTCATAGCATAAGCTACTAGGCATGTAGGAATACAGAAATCTAGTGGGCAGCCAGTGTGGGGGAGACTTTTTCTCAGAATGTAAATTATCATATATACTACCTTGCAATAGTATTATTACAATGTCTCACTGTTGCTAAGGCTACTAATGATAATAATGAAAAGGAAGAGCAACTACGTATATCATAGTACTCCTACTGCTACAACCAATACTACTACTACTATTACTACTAATACTCTACTGGAGTACACATTGCTTCTGGCAAGGTCGTATGATGTATGCGAAGACTTAATGTTAATGCATATGCATGCATAGTTTCATTGTTTAGGCTGAAGCTAATTGTGAAAAATCGACAGCCACTGTACAACAAAGTGATACTGCTCCTTCAGTGCTGCTAGCAATAATTACATAGAAGATACTATCTATACTTGACAACTGTCGTACTGCTGCTGTGGTGCGACTGCTACTTTTGATATGTAGTAGCACGTACAGTAATACGAAGAAATATCATGTAGCGCCACCAGCGCTTATGTTTAAATAGAAGTTTATTTGTTGTATATAATAGCACTACTGGAGTGCCCGTGCTACTAGCGTCACCAATAAACGCTACTACTACTACTACTACTAACACCTACACGTCAGAACAGTAGTGCTGCAGTGCTAGTGCTGCTAATGCTAATAATATGGTCCTATGGGTATTCTACATGAAAAATCCGTGGTAGCAATGCCACCATATGTTGCTATGCGTACTGTAGCTCTAACGTCCTGCCACCACTGTTGCCGATGCAAAGCATAACAATAATACTACTACTACTACACACTGTTTTTAGTAGTTCTGCGACCGCGCTAGAGAGTCATCAATATTGGTTGTTGTGTTCCACTAAGAACAGCCTGTATTTAGTATTCATGTGTATGATATAACAACTACGTTTCATTGCTGGTGCCACTGGTGCCATACGCTAGCCTACTCAAACGAAGGCACTACTACTACTACCACTACTACTATTACTACTACCACTACTACTATTACTACTACCACTACTACTATTACTACTACCGATACTACTACTACTACTACTACCACTACTACCACCACTACCACTACTACTACTACCACTACTACTACTAATACTATCACTGCTACTGTCACTACTACTACTACTACCACTACTACTAATAGTACACATACATGTGATACATGAGTACACTAGGGGGGATGCTACTACTAGCGCGCCCGTTCATGTGCGCTAATGTGTTGGTATATCGAAGTAGGTTGTGACTTCAACATGAATATCACTTACCACTGATGGGGGGAGCAGAAGCTGGAAGACCTGGTCGAGCAGCAGTAGCAGTATCAGAAGCAGCAGCAGTAGTATCGGCCGTAGCACAAGCGTCAGAGTGTGCCTCCTGGAAGAGATGACGCCTAATAAGAGAAGCAAAGGCTGAAACGGTTGCACTTGGAAGACCTCCATCACAACTTCTTCTTACTGCTGAAAGAGAAGGGTTAGTATACTTGTTGTTGCTGCTTTTACATAAAGTCGAAGACTGAGACTGATCGCAGCGATCGTAATAATGGTGGTGACCCCCGGGATAGTTGTGTTCATCAGCAATGATTGCTGCTGTTAATGCTGGTTCTTCTCCAGCGCTTGGAAAGCCCTCTGCCGCTTTCCACAGAAATCTACCACCGCCCCTTCTATCATTGCTGGTCCTCGTGTTCTTCATGTTGCTATTGCTGTTGCTGTTCCTGAAGCTCTTGCTATTAGTCTTGCTGCTGTTGCTGCTGTTGCTGCTGCTGTGGCTGTTGCCGTTGTTGTTTCGGCTGCTGAGTTTCTTGTGACCTGCACTATATGTGTGATAATGATACGAGCTATAGTGACCGTCAGGGGCGTGTTGCTGCTGGCAACTGGCAACCACCTTCAGCTGTGATTGTGGAGGCATGTACGCTTGGTAGACTTCGTGTTCTCTTGCTGCTGTGCTGATTCCTTTTAAAGGCGATTGTATGCGACTGTTGTTGATTGTCGCATGCAGTCTCCGAGAATGTTGCGCATTTTCAATGCTTCTATTGGCAGATGCAACCCCATTCTCCAGTACAGATGCCTGCTGATATTTTCTTCTTACTAACGTTGACGCTGTTTCCATTCCTAGCGCTGCTGCATTTGATAGTGCTCTTCCTGCTGCTGGTGCTGCTATTACTACTGTTGTCGCTGTCGGCGTTTCCGTACTCACAACAACTGGGAGCTCTACAGCCTCTGATGCAGCACCATGCACAGACACATACTCCTCCTCCTGCGGTTGCTGCTGCTGCTCCATATGCTGCTGGTGGTGGTGCTGTTGTGCTGCAGCGGCTCTGCCGCTTGGGGATATGCCTGGGGGGGCGAGAGAAAAATCTGAAATTTTCCGATTGAAGAGGTCTGCAGCAAGAGAATCAAATAAGGGAGAATCTAGATCTTCACTCTCATCTGCCCATCGCCATTTCTTTTTCTCCGTCTGCTTGTGTTGCTGTTGCTGCTCCTGTTGCTGCTGCTGTTGGTGCTCCTCTTCCTCGTTCTTCTTTTCTTGCTCCTTCTGTCGCTGCTGTTGATGCGCATCCCCTTGCTGTGTGTGCTTGTCCACTTGGTGCTGCTGCTGCTGCTGTTGCATCTCTTGCTCGTGCTGCTGCTGTCTTTGCAGTAGTAGAAACTCCTGCGTGCTGCTGACTACCACCCTTGGGATCTGCTCCGGTCTTTTTGGATGTTGTATCTGCATACTGTCGAGATCGCAGTGATCAAAACGATCTACGCTGCTTTCAGGTACACGCGCTAGTACACTGCTTTCCAATTTCTTGTCAGATTCTGTATTTGCTGCCAGTGTTAGAGCAGCAGCGTATTCCTCTGAAGCAGACGCAGTCAGCGACAAGGCGCGACAGCCTATAGTGGCTGTTCCTACGTCATCTAGAGACTTTTTGTCTAGACTCGTCGCTGCCATCGGTTCTCTCGACAGCCTACTAATACTTGTATCTGTAGTGGGATTTAGCGTGTATATAGACTGCTGGCGTAGAGGACTGCATTCGGTATTCATATATGATGTGTCCTGACGAGGGGGTCCCACAGCGCCTGAAGCCTCTAACATACGAAGTGAAGGAGATGCACACAACGGAGAAGCACATGCAGCACTTTCGTAAGGGGCAAAAGCAGCCCTTTGATCGTCATCATCATTATTGTAGTAAGCAGCACCAGACGCAGCAGCAGTACTACTACTACTGGATGCGATAGGAGCAGTATCAGTATCCTCAGCAACAGCACCCCAATCAGCAGCAGTAGTACTAATAGTAGTAGGAGAGGATGCGTCACGGGCTGCTACAGCAGGTTGGACTCTAGCCACAGCCAATTGTAAATTAGCAGCAGCAGCAGCACCATCAGCACCAGCAGTAGGAGGGTATGCAGCTCCAGAGGGACCACGAGGTGATGGTGCAGCGAGAAGAACAAGACCAGCAGCAGCAGTAGTAGTAGTAGGGATATTACTAGTCGTATTAGGTGCAGATGGTGGAATCATCGAGGATGTTACCCTTGCTGCATGTGATGGAAACGCTGCAACTGTTTGCATGTGTTGCATTTGTGCTGCAGGGGAAGCTCCACAATATGGAGAGAACTGTTCACCTTTGGTGTTGTCTTCCCTACTGGAAAGTGATGAGCTGTCATTATGATATGGAGTGTTGTTCTTCGACGGAAATGCTGCTGTTGGCGTTGACTTCACTGTCAGTCCCGGGGAGGATAGAGCGCTGTAGGCATCGGAAGAAGAGTGTCTCCATCGCCTTCTGCAGTCGCTGCTGCACTCTTTACAGATGCTGTTGGACTTGTAGCAGTCGCTGCTGCAGCTACTGCAGCAAAAGCATATTTCTTTGCTTTGCTGCTGCTTCTGTTGCTGCTGCTGGCCATACTAGTAGTACGACCACGGTAGCAAACGGGAGACTGCGCTGCCGCTGACGGTGCTTCCATCATTCTGGTCGAAGGTATTGGAAGTAGCAGTAGAGCCCTAGACGAGCTACTATTTGACGAAGTAGTTGTTTCTTTAGTATTAGCACTAGTAGAACGTGGAATTGTGTTAGAATTTATTTTATGGCCACAGTCATTCATAGCAGCTGTGCTGCCTCTCAGAGTCACCTCCGAGTGACCCTCCGTGGCAGTCAGCGTTTTTCGCTCTTCCATCGTGACGATGTGTTATTTAGGAGTATATATAGACATACACGAAGACGTACATTTATGTAGAGAACGAAAAAGTAGAAATAAATAGAGACAAATCTCCTAACGCCGGTTATGACCGAATTGGAAGAGGTGTGCTGCAGCAACAGCAGCGTAATGACCAAACTCGCAGTAGAGCGCTAGCAGCAAAAACACCATAGCACCAGTAGCAATAGCAGTACTACTGCAGCACGAGGAGCACCACATGAATAGCAGCAAGAAGTAGCAGCCTTCGTTTAGGTACAAGAGGCCTACAAGAAAAAGCACTTATGACAGTAGAGGCTCACCAGCAGTCCTCAGAGAACGTAGTTCTTCACAAACAACACAGCCAGATCTAATAGAAGGTTGTTCTTAATGTGGTGCGTCTGTTCACCCCTCCACTCACAACAGAGAAAGCACAGGACACAGAGGAGCGATTTCAATTTCGTGAGACTATTCATGCTCAATAGCAAGTGAGACGGCACAGCGACACACAGCAAGGCATCTTTAATTTGATGAATCTATCCACGCCGAGTAAGGAGAAAAAAAGGGCATGGAAGAAGTTTTCCAGTCTAAAGCAGATGGTTCCAGGATTACTTCCATGCAGAAGTCTGTGTGTCTTTGTGCTGAGCAACATACGTGGTATACGGAGACGCTGCTACGAGGACAGCAGCAGCAGCAGCACTTGTAGGACTTACATAGTCTACCCCTCATACATAGGTATATACGCCCCAATACTAATGGAGCCTCACACAGAGAGAGAGGGCAAAACAGAGAAAATTATGTGTTTGCATCAGAAGGCAAGCATTCGAACGAGCCATGAAACAGCAAACACACTTGGTCAAGTGACTGCATTACAGTAGGCGGGCCAGATAGCTCTATCCTCACAGCACAAGCTCTGTGCATACGGAAGCATATACGCTATGTATTATACATGCTTTACTTGTAGACTCTAACCGAAAACGACATTTCTTGTGCGTATATACAAAAGAGTGTAGTAATACTACCTCAATAACAGGAGCGTCTCTTATCGGACACGTGTTGTTTGTGGTAGTCATATTGACAGCTACGCTTCAGTAGGACGAGCCCTATGAATATATTCTTTTGGGTACTCGAACTATTACTATACTAATATACTAAAAGCTCTTCCATGCCTATACATTACGTTCTAAAAGCTGTTCCACTACAATTGTTTGCTGACACTCGATATAATATGTACATACATATACATATATATGTATATATGCATGTAGGTAGTCGACGATACAGGTATGTATACTTATATGTGTAGACAGAGAGAGAGAGGAAGGAAGAGAAAGAGCGAGCTATTATACCAGAAACTATGTGAATAAATCTTGTTTATGGTTATGGGATATGCGCACGTACGTATATACCGTGCAGGTAACATAAACATCTTAGTACATATATACATACATACATAGAGAGGGAGAAGACATAGAGAGAGAAGAATTAGATAGAGAGTCAATGTAGTCAGAATCTGTGCACATACACGTTACGGGAAAAAAACCCGCCAGACGAATGGCGCCACATGAATCTACATGTCAACATGTGGATATGTAAGTAAATATATATATATATATATATATATATATATATATATGGATATATATGTGGGAGCCCGTAAAACCAGAGCATGAGTGGGGTTCCTGTGTATGACGAAATGGTAGGAAATTGACGCAAAATTGCGCTATGGAACTCTGTTAGAGGGTAGTAGATCCCACTCGACCTAGCCGCAACTCTGTGAAGAACTGGTTGTGTAAGCTGGTTTGAGCGGCAATAATAAGAGTTGAGGCAAGTACGTCTGCACAGCAGAGCCTCCACAGCACAAGGGCTACATGTATACGCATCAATAGCAAAACCACCCTTCAGCAGGAATCTGTACATATATATATATATAGTGTTGACGGAGTAGAGGCACTTCGGCCATACGTATTTATATATATATATATATATAGCAGGACAGCTACGTGCATATATATACATATATATGCATCTGTATATATGCACATGTAGATACATCTGACCGCAACGCTAGGAAGACACTTCGGTCTCCATCTGTGCAGCAGAAATATCACATTGAAGGCGCTACGAGTAAATGTACCTATATATATACATATATATTCAGGCAGCGGAACCTCCGCAGCAAGTGTGCTTAGGTATACATATATACATTGACCCATACATACTTCTAGATACATATATGCTATACTGATGATGCGAAAGCAGTCGATCCACCAAGGCGGTAGCTTAATGAACAGATGTAGCACGGCAGCAGAACGACGCAAAGCTGGAGCCCAGTGGATAAATATATATTTATAGGTAATTATATGTAAATGTAGAGGTAACAGAACCCTCGTACTATATTTATTGTGAATATAGAGATACAGAGACATGAGACCGTGAAGTCCCTTGAGGACGCCCTTGTACGTCTCGTTGACTAGAAGGAACACGCAAGCATATTTATGTCGTTCGTGAGTATGTCAGCCAAGGAAGAGCAGAAACGTAGATACCGTAGCGCGAACGCGGCCAAGTAGCACTGCTGCCATAGTGTTAGTAGTAGTGGTAGCAGCGGTTGTAGTAGTAGCACCCCCACGGGGAGGCAGACGGTGCAGGGAACCACCTGGCAGACGCATACACTGCACATGAGTTCGAATGAGATCCCGGGGTAGTAAGCCCGAGAGGTCACGATTAAGTGGTAATGCGGCAGGTAGAGAAAAAAGGTTTCACACAGGCTCTGCTGCTTTTGTTGTCCACATTCAAACTGGTTGGCGTCTTTCTAGGATTACTACTTCCACTTCTACTACTACTACTACTGCTACTAGACATATTCAAACGGTAAAGGGAAGCCAAATATTACTATGGATGGCCAGAAAGTACGAAGAGGAGAGTCGTCCACCAGGATTCTCCGCGACTTTCTCGCGCTTGTCTGTCCAGATCACGGTTTATTGTTACTACTATCCGCTCCGTCCTCACCATACCAGCACATACACATATATAATACCTACACAACGGTGAATACAAATGTTTAAGTATTTATATATTTGCAGCAGAAATATAGAGATAGGCTGCCTAACGATAGCGACGGACCGCAGAGAGAAAAGAGCGAGTGGAAGTGCGACTTCTAGAGACTCATTTGACCAGCAGATCACGGCTACCGCTCAGCAAAAGCAGAAACCCCACACATATGTGCATCCATAGCCACTTTTAGGGGGCTGGGATCTGAAAGATCTGAGCGACAGCCGGAAAAGGAAGGCGCCGCTGCGTTTCACGGCATCTGTAGAACCGTCACCTTCACACTGTGTTCAAGTGTAGAAGAGAGAAGCGGCACGCCGCGCGGAGTGTACGTACGCCGCAGTAAGAGCGCCAGACCGCTATTCTCTGAGCGTGATTAGCGGATCTTTCTAGATTTGCTCGCTAAGTAGCGAAGAAATAGGATCTGCATATAAGAATAGCTGCCAAACATTCCTATCAGTGCAATTTGTTTTACGTATC
This sequence comes from Ochotona princeps, assembly GCF_030435755.1. Taxonomy (NCBI): domain Eukaryota; kingdom Metazoa; phylum Chordata; class Mammalia; order Lagomorpha; family Ochotonidae; genus Ochotona; species Ochotona princeps. The sequence goes on along the minus strand of NW_026701567.1, from coordinate 37,508 downwards.
TGTCTAGTGTCTCTGTGTGCGTATAATGTACATATATTCCGTGTATATATGTGTCTCTGTGTGTGTCGCGCACGTGCCCAGCGCTGCCCGCGCGGGCGCTCGCCCCAGGGGACAGGGCCGCCGTATCCTTGCCGGTGCAAGAGTAGCAGCGGTACAGCTCTTGGAAAGAGCATCCCGGCTCTTCTAGGGGCCTCTACGGCGGTGGTATAAGGAGTAGTGGGAGTAGTAGCAGTACACGCAGCAGCACAGACGCCGTAGCGGACGCGCCCAGCCCTAGGAGCCGCAGTGATACACAAGTCGCTAGAGCCGTAGTAGTAGTAGTAGTAGTTGTTGTTGTTACTGTATAGTAGTACTCGAGTAGTAAGAGTACAAGTAGCAGTTGGCAGCAGTAGCACCAGCAAGGTCAGCGCAGTACTGCAGCCACTCAAGAGCAGCACGCACCGCGATAGCGCCAGCGGCTGTGTTGAGGGGGGGTCTGCCGCAGCAGCAGAAAGCGACAGATACCCCATCACAGGCCTAGGCGATCAATGAATGATGAACGGGTGCCGATGCCGGTAAGGATGTGACGAAGGCTGTTGCTTACCATACTTTCCGTGCGGTGGCCGCTGCTGCTGCTCCCTCTTTGTTAGTACTTGTACTGCTCGCTGTTGCTCCTGCAGGATCACACTGTTCGAGCATGACGCCGTGTGCGGGTGCCACATCCTACGAACATGACCACCACGCGCGAGTACTAGAAGAGAGTATGAAAGAGGAAGTTTCACAGGAAAGTATCAGTGTATCGGCCTCGCGGATCTTGTAGATTCAAGAAAACAACCCACAAAAAAAGAAAAGACGCATAACTCAGACTCAAGGACCAATACTTACCATGTCAACGTGACGGGTCTTAATAGCGGTGTGTCTCCTAGTCCTGCTGCCGCGCCTTCCTTGTCTAGATGAAGACCGACCAGCACCTTCCATATACCACCACATACGCATATACGTACATATAGGCGCCCATACGTAGATACGCTTGGGAAATAAATACAAAAGCATACACCTGTATAAAATCATGGAAAACTATCTAAGAGTAAGTACATACATGCAATAGATATGTGCACTGGTCTCTCAAATGCCCCCTTACCTCTCCAGCACGGTCCTGACCACCGACGTGATACCCACGTATGCACTCGCATACCCAGACACTTCCTTTACTGCACTTACGTATGTATATAAGCATACATAGCTCCAATACCTTGATCTACATGGATAGGCACAGTATCAGAATAGTGCGCTTTTTGGACTTCTGTCTCGCTGCAAAACTGCCCCCGACAACTTCTTCCCTACTCCACAACACCGCCCACTCAACCAGTACATTCACACGTGAACGTGTATGCTACACCAGAAATCAGTATTCTCCCATGCATGTACACGAAATGAAGTCAGATACGTGCAAGATGACACACTGGTCCATATCCGTATAGATGCACTTATAAAATACACACATGTAAGTGTATAGCATATAGATGCTTCGTCTTCCAGCGCTGCCCTGCTCACCGAGCTTCAGTGCACCCCACTCTCTGACGCGTCCCGTGTCCCTGCTTCGGACGTAGCAGAGCAGCTCCTGCCAGAGTAAAAATGAATCCAAGGTGACTGAAGCGATTTTAAGTTATAGTGACATCGGAAATACTTAAACAAGGTAGCTAACAATTGATACATCCTGGTCGATGAGTAAGAGACTTGTTGCTCGCGCTGCTGGCAAGAATGAAGCACGCAGATCATCTAACGACTCACGCACGGGGAGGAGGCAGGCTACAACAGCGGGCGCTGGCAATGGTGAGACGACGTATAAAAATTCGGTCTCCCCTATACACAATGAAAGCAGCGCATCTAGAAGCAGAGAAGGCTGTAGATCCTAAGTGTGTTTCGGGTTCCAGAAAGAAGGAAACAATAGTCCACGGGCTAAGTTCAGTATAGTAGAGGAAGATCTCCAACATCAGAAGTACGTTCATGCATATATAAGATGCATAGGGAAGTACGTATGAGTGTATAAATATATGTACTTGAGTGTACCAGCAGGAGTGGGTGCTAGTACGCGGCTGCTGCTATTGCTGTGGCGAGCCTGAAGCAATTACACCAGTAGAATGGAAAATAGTCCGCTGTTTCAGGTAGGTAATAGCTTCACCATTAGCAGCAGCGCGGTGACGGTGTTGTGCACGAAGAGTGCAGTCAACAGTGCTGACAGCAGCAGCAACTGCCTGGAAGCGCCACATTCCGCGACCCACATTCCTGGCGTGGTTTTACACCTTGGCAAAACGACGCTGTTAACATTTTTCGGTGTGCTTTTCGTCGTAAGGTACAGTACGTAAACGATCCGTATCATCCAAAGAGCAACAGATATGTTGTTGTCTTACGAAAGGAAGAAAAAAGCCTGGTGGTTTACCACCAGAAGCAACAGCAAAAGCTGTGCACTCTGAGAGTCTCAGTCACCACTCAATAACACATCTCTACAGAGACACACACCCGCTGCCCCCTCACTTTTTCCCTCTCATCTTCGGTGCGCTTAGGGGTGCAGGGCCTATTGTTTGTGGATTCTGCATACGAATATACTGTGTACCACTAGTATATAGTACCAGTGGAGTTCCTCGACATGTATGTGAATACGTGTTGCCAGGGAAATACGTAATACTTGAACTTGTGGTTTTAGGGCTGGGCTGGGGTCCCCGTGTTGCATGAGCAGCCCCGGGCCGTGCCCCTTTGTAAGTATTGCAACAGCGGCAAGAGCAGCAGGGCACCGAAAGAAAGCTACTGCGGATCAGCAAGCAGTAGCTCTATACCCCGTAAGTAATGTGCTGCCTCTCAGCCAGCCCCTGAGTGCAGGTACAGTACTACCAGCTGCAAGAGGGCCACAAAACGTTTGCTGTTGCCCCTCAGCAACCAGCTCGGTATAGCAGGGGCAGTAGCAGCACCAGTCGGACTAAGTTTCTTGCGCTCTTGCCCGTACGCAAAGCAGCTCAGTGCAACAGGAGCACTAGCAGCGTCGGCAGGACCCCATTGCTTCCGCTGCTGCCTCTCTCAGCCAGCGCCTGTGTGGCGCTGCAGCACCAGCAGTAGTAGCAGCAGTACCCGCACGAGAAACTTGTGCTAGCTAAATGTGTTGGCAGGCAGCGAAAGCAGCAGTAACAGCACCAGGAGGCATCTTGCTGCGTTTCATTGAGCACCCTCATGCAGCCCCAGCAGCAGCCCAACTTGTACCGCCACCACACTTCTCCGATCTACCGACGCCAGGCCGCAGCGCAAGGCAAGAAACACAATAAATAGCTTTTGCTGCACACTGTGCTGCTACCGCAGCGCCGGCCAACAGCGCGCAGCGATCTCGACTACATCCGTGTAACAGCAGGAACGACATTATCCCAACATCACCATAACAGCGCTGTAAGGTCTAGCAACAGGGTCAAAGACACCACCGCAGATTGCTGCATCACTCAGCTATCGAGCAGGAGAGTCCATAGTCGTGAGCAGAACTCTCACAGAACAGGTGTCAACAGTTGCTGCAACAGGAGCACAACACCGAATTCGCGGCGCTCTCGAAACACGTACAGGAAGAGCACCGCACCGGAAGAGACACAGACACAGAAGAGCGCGACACAGAAAGAGCGCGAAGTCTCATCCGGTTGAGTGGTGCAGTGTTGCCTCAGCTGCAACGGAAACACACAACCTGCTCAACGCACAGAGGGTAATTCTTACGAGGAACATGTTCGTCAGCAACGAATGTGTCGGTGGCAACACGCTTGAGCTGCAGTAGCAGCAGCAGCGAAGAAATGCCCCGCCCAATCCCTTATGCCAGCAGCAGCATCAGCAGCAAAAGCGTGCTTCTTCTTCTGAACTGCAGCACCAGCATCAGAACAACCCGCCGTTTCATATCAGAAGCACCAGCACACTGATACGCGCACCAGCAGATGTGAGCTGCTTCTTCCTGCAAGCTTGCAAGTCGCTTCTCTGCCAGATACACTGAAAGCAGGGTGGCACAGATGATGTTATATCCAGGTAGAAGCAACGATGGGTGCACAAACTGCTACGAGTGTGTGAGGCCTATATACAGGCTCACACTCACGCAGCTCTGGCGAGTTTGAGGCCGTTGTGCCCGTCCAAAGTGTGGAATCACTCTCAGTCACGGGCGTAAATTGAGTGTTGAGGTTTGTTTGTGTCTGTAAAGTATGCACGTAAGCTCGACCAGGTAGATATGTTGATTTTAGCGGCAGCTCAGGGTACGTACGAAGTGGATACAAGCTCAGTCCTGTGGCGACGACGGGCTATGACGCTGCTCTGTGTGTGTGTTTGTGTGTGTATCGTGGGGGGTGCACACATATAACGCGCTGCAGGGCTCTGCCGTTACAGCGCAGCTTTCAAAAATAGATTCCTCCCCGTAGGATGGCATAAGCACCGGTAAAATTTTGCACGGTAAAGATAATGAAAACAATAACCACGCAGTCGTGTTCCGGCAAAGTAGCACACAAGTGCTGTATAACGTCTTTACGAGAGATATATTTGTAGGCGGCAGCAGCAAATATAGCAGTAGTGTTCGTCGATGTCGTAGGATCTTCTTACACTTGTTGTTGCAGAGATTAGCGCAAGGTTGCTAGGTGACAAGGTCGACCTGTGACTCGCGCCCGTACGTCCGCGTGTTCATTATCCTCACGATGCTTACTGGGTGCCTATTTTCTTGTTGAGGACCACGCGTGCAAATATGCGGCGGGGTGTCGTGGAGGAAGGGAGGGCGAGACAGTTGAAACAGAGCGAAAAAAGGTGACTTCACATCGACTACAGCGGCCGCAGGGTATGGTGACGCAGAGGATAATTGTTACTTCCAAGATATCGAATAGTGCTTTTCATTCGGCTATGAGTTGCTGTTCACGGGTTGTTCGGCGCAGTTATGGCGGCCGCTGTGCCCGCGATGCTTGGGCACGAGACCCGAGGTTAAGGGGCGTCAAAGCACACGAAGTCATAAGTATTGGTGCTGTGTAAGTAATGCAGCGCAGACAAACAAACGGGAAGTTATTCTGTTGTATTCGTGCTGCGCGCTGGTCTAAAGGAGGCAATGGCGTTCAGTTATCTGCTGTTGTCGCTGCCGACCACGTTACGCGGCGTGCAGGTACGCAAAAACCAGTACAGCTACCATTGTGCGTGTTGTTGACAGGGTGCGCCTTGCCATCCCCGGCCAGAGATGTTTGTTGTATGCAGGCGCACGAAATAATCAGGATTACTTGTCCAGACACGAGAGAGAGACAGACGCCGGCAGAAAACTGTCATCGCGCCTGCAAGACAACACATCACCATATGATATAAAGCAAGTACGCATACGCATTCTTATGCAGGCCGTTGCGACAGAAATGTACTTTGTACCCAAAATGTGATGGTTGTGTTTTCATATGTAGCACTCACTTTTCGTGCGCCACCCGCTCACTGCATACGCACCAGCAGAGCACGAAGATACAATCTCTAAGCGCTAGCGTCAAGAAGCTATGTGGAAACCCCTGAGGGAGACGATATGCAAGCAACCGCTGTAAACATAAGTTGGGTCTTACAGGGTGGCTGCTGAAGTAAACGATGATAATCAAGCCTGAAGGCAAAAGTTGCTGCCACCGGAAAACTGCTGCGGAAGTGGTCGCCTTTGCTCACAGAAAGCAAAAATCGCATGTGTTTTGCGGCTAAAAGGAATTGGAGATTCACCAGCAAACTTCTGCCATCGGAGGAATGTGTCTACACTATGATGAGAAAGGTGCTCTGCCGTGAGCTACATATATCTATACATGTTGCCAAACCCTTGACTGATGGAAAATGCGGTTACGTTAAGAGGCGTTCAACACATACCACCTGAGACAGTTGGCGCTGTCGCTGCTCCTATCGTCGTTGGGGCTGTTGGTGCTGGTGCTGAGTTCCGGCTTCTGCTGGTATCGTAGATCCACACTCAAGTCGACTTTGTGCTAGGAGTTTATTTTGCGTAAGAACCCGATGACACGACTGCCCGAGGGAGACCATGAAACTAACTGCAGCTGGGTGTGAGTGCCGCACCACACGCTACGCACAAACTGGCTTTTTTCAATGCGTAGGCATATATATACCTGATTGACGCTTCACAAGGGGCGAGCTTCCATGCAGAGAGGGACACGGCAGGAACACGCACAGCTGCTGATACCTACGAGGCGACCTACTCCGGGCGAATAACAGCAGCGTGAAAAGTACCGCACTCGACGCTTCCTGTCGGAAAATAGACAGGCTTACATAATATGGCAACGTTGGTTACAGGGTTGAAACTGATCTCCTGCTGCTAATTACCGTCTATCGACACGAGCACGAGTTGTGAACAATGCGTCCTTATCAAGGGCAGATGGACCAACGTACACTCAGATACAGTTTGCACTGCAAGCGACTTCGCCACCTCTTTTCCGCTTACAGTACCACTACCACTACGAAGCGCTGCGGCATGTGGACGTCGGTGCTGGTCTGGAAAATTACTGCTCACTTTATTTCCACTTCCGCTGTTAGCACCTGATGAGCTGTGCTGCGTGTGGACGCAGGGTGGCAACATGAAAGCTTCTTTTCCGTCACTAATTTTGTAACAGCTCTACTCAGGTGAACGCCGGCTACAGTGCGAAACACTGCTGCTAACCCTACAACCACTACTGCGTCAGGGCCACTACAAACTTACGAACGTGTCAGTGCAGCACAGTCGCGGTAAGTCTACTACACAACTGCTATTACTACCACTACTATCACTACTAAGACTGGTGAACTGCACGCACTACTATACTACAATTAACACCAGCACCTCCAGTACACGTATTATTAGTGCACCTACTAGTACTCCGACTGCTGATACTACTACTACTACTACTACTACTACTACTACCAGCGCTGTTATTACTGTTACTAGCAACACTGCTACAGCTACACCTGCATCGGCCCTACATTAAGGACGCCAAAGGGTCGTTGTCGGTACTGGGTATCGTCACAGAGAGCGCTGTCGTAGGAGGGAAAACAAGGGTAGCTCTACCTTATAGGCTTCGTTCGACAGTAGACCTGCTCAACACACCTCAAAACCGCAACGCTGGGGTTGAAAGTCGCAGCAGCAATAAGACGGTCAGTCGTCGATGCTAGTGAGTTGGACCCGCCCAGGTTTGCGGACAGGTCCTTGAGCAGTGGCTGATGCGACCACCGTCGTCACAGAAGAAAAAAGAATGAGGCAGCACACAGAGCCGGCCGACTGGCGGCTGCAGCGGCAGCAGCAGCAGCATTAGCAAACTCCACCAGTCACCCGCGACGTCTCTGAAACTCTGCTAGAGCGGGCAATCAAATAACAGCTGGCGCTGTCTGTCACTGTGTCGTGTGTCTCTGTCACATCACCACGATGCAACACGTGCCGTGAAGCGCCAGCAACGGAGAAACAGGACAAACACTACTACCTGTCAACTGAAGCAGCTGGCAGCAAGACTACAACGCCGGGTCTAACTTCTCATGTCACCACAGAATAGAGGTCACAATCTTGCAGCCACATACACGCCTGTGTGTGAGCCTGTGTCTTATCACCGGGCTGCACACGCCAGGGTGTATCTCAGTTGGCTTTTACTCCACATAGCACGGGTACACGTAGAGTTCCAAGATTTCCCGCTTCTGAAGATTGAGGCGATGAAGAGCTGCCGTGCCAGAATGGTGCTGGCTAACAGCACCAAGCCTCCGCATAGCTGTTAACCTGCGGAGACGAAAGTGCGGATACTACTAGCTCCTGCTGCTGCTGTTGCGTGTTACGTAAAAAAGGTGAATAAGAGTATCACCACACTGTCGACAGTTGTTTACGTTCGTTCGACCGGATGAGCTGAAGTCAAGAAGAGAGCGGTGATGCCCTGGTGGTCGGCCAGGGTAATGGTGCGTGGCAGTAGGCATAAGCAAGGAATGCCCCTGCAGGCGCTTGAGGACGTAAGCCACAGTCTTGCTGCAGAGTCTGGAGAAAAAAAGATACATTTCCTCTGCAGCAGCAGTGTGACCTGAATGACAGTCTACTGGGAGGTGGTGCAGCACGAGCACACGGCCTCATGCGCCGTGACTGCACGGAGGTACGCGAACGTAGCTGCAGGACGGGGTCTCGTTTGTCGGCCGCTATATTCTTTTCTGCTGGAGCACCACAAAAGCGTCACCCACCGTTAATCGTAAGGGATATGTGCTACACGTAACAAATCACGTCCGAAGTGGATGAGTCGGTATTAGCTCACGCTGTTTTTTTAAATGCGTTTTGCTTCATATATATTATTGCCATAGGAATGATAAGGGCTGATGGGCAGCTGAGCCGCAACCGTTCACACGCGGCCATTAGTGCAAGTATACGCAACCCTGTTTTAGACACTGCAGCTCTCACATGCACTGACAGCATTTAGTACTTCATATGCAGACTGAGAACAACCGTGCCCACAACGGGCGAGAAACTCTGGGTTGAGGCAGAGCGCTACTGCCAGGAGGCTAAAAAGGTGTCTAGCTTTGTAGAATGTGTCTACAATATGCACAGCCAAAGGGACGCACCAAACTATTCTTCACTTCGGCACGCCGTTGACATGCGTGTATCCTACACGCCACTTGATATCTGCACGTAAATTGTCGTGGTGTCCTAATTTTCTCTTGTACCTGTCGCCAGGGGATCTTATGACCTTTCCGCATAGAGGAGCAGCGGCAAAACTCTATTTCGCCGTAACCAGCTTGGAACAGGGTATCTATTGTGTAGAGCTCACACTCAAATTGACTGCCTGTCTGTGTCGTACTGACGACGCCGCCACCGCCCCACTATATTACCAGAAGCTGACAGACCCTCCCCTCCCCTGCTGTGCATTCGGAAGACGCTCGAATGAGACTTAGTAAGTCTCTTCTGGGGAAATATCTGCCGTAATCACAATGGAACCACAGCTACTACTTTGCGAGGACAACAGATAGACGGACCGCGCCTTCGCGCAGTCATTCTGAGAGCAAAGCGCCACTACGCTGCAGCTCTACACGATAACACGGCCTAGCCCAATTGAGAGCCGTCGTACCCTTGCGTGAGCCCGCGAGGTCTTAACTTTTTCACTCATTGTTTTGACATGGCAAAACTCTATGTAGGTACGATAGCATTATTGCAGAGGACGTACACACATGTGGACAACAGTTCCATACGCGGGTGGTGATGTAAAGACCGAAGACGCGATCTTACATTGTGTGCCGACACAGGCGACTGCAAAAGAGCGTCGACCCGCAAGTCGAGGCTTGGGAAGAGCACCACTTCGACCGCCGCATCCATTGGCCTCTTAGATTATTTTAACACAGCGCTCCCGGACGCCTTCGCAGCTGAGCGTCTGCGTGCAAACGACCTCCAAAAGAAACATAGACCTTAGGGTACTAGTTGCTCTGGGGGGGCCACAAGCTTATATGCCAGCGTAAGCCGTTGGCAAAGCAAGATGCTGTAATCGTCATTCCTTTCCGTATGTCTCATTAACTGCACCGGCACAGACTGGTGCACAGTGGATGGATATGCATAGCCGATTCAGTGATGTGCACGTATGCCCACTAATTGTGTCTCGTGAACACATATTCACATTTTCCGCCCCCTTCGGGCCCTAGTATTTCCAACGTGTGCCACGGAGATACTACCCTGAAAGCGCACACGGACGCCGATGCGCTCTGCCGGTGGTCCTCACCGTGTGCGGTGTGCGTGTGCGTTGTGTGTGCGGGTTTGTCATCTTGTCTGTGTGTGCGTGAACGGGTGGTTGTGTGGGTGCGACTGTGTGTAGTTGTTTGTGGGCGCGATTACGACGCTGTTGTGTAGGCGTTAGTCACCGGGCACTGTCTACGGGCAAGCCTCCACGGGGGCTCCTTGGGCACGTCTTCCCTCTCGATAAATCTCTGCTTCAGCTGCAAGTAACCGCGGTGCCGCCTCTCCCGTTTTAAGGCTTTAGTGAATGTAGGGCAGCTGAAGGCGTGCCCTGGTCACAGAGATAACCAGTGTTCCTATTTTTTTTTGCTGCACCTGTTGCCACTTCTAACCCAAGCTCCATGATGTGCAGTGCTGGTGCTGCTGCTACTTGTGGTGGTGCCCTTTAATGCGTTTTCTCCTCACCCTCCGCGTATGGCCGTGCCGTGTGCACATCACGAGTGAAGTGCTGCGAGCTTTCCTATTGCAGCGTGTGCACCCAGATGGCGAAAGCTCCACTGGTGTCGTCGGAGGTGGGAGCAATCTGTGAATCCGAACAGTACAGCGACCTGGGTCAGGGACGTTGTTGCACGCTCTGCAGTACTATTTAGCAGAGTTGCTCTGTTTCTTCTGCTGTTTGACACCACTGTGCTCTCTCTGCTGTTGGCACGACGTTTCTATCTGCAAAACCCATGCTCGGCTACGAATATTCCTGCAAGTGCTGTCACTAGGGGAGACGAGGCACTCTGCTAAAGCGGAATGTGCCGGAGACCGGAAATCTCAACTCCATGTCGAATACATGACTATCGCACAAGTTGCAACACGGTGCTGCCCTATCAATTCACTCGCTCCTCCCTGCTAAACAACATGAAGCGGGCATAGAAATGCTTTGGGACGCTCGCACGAGAGCATACGTGCAAATTCTGTGCAACTGCCTTTTTGTTGCAGCTTTTTGACGACCTTAGGTCTGCTTTAGGGCAGTCAGTTTGACGCACCACGACCGCCTCGGTCTCTCTGCTCTCGCTGCTGCTATGGACGCTGCTGTTGGTGTGGTATGTGCTCCTGCTTTTTGGAATGCGGTCGCATGTGCTGCTGCTGTGTCGTGATGCTGCTGCTGCTACTACTACTGCTACTGTCTGTCATGTTGCCGCTCTTCCTTTCTACACGCTGCTGTGGCCGCCATAATTTACAGGGTCTCTCTCGTGCCGCAGGTTCTTCACAACAGAAAAAGAAAACAGCAGGAGCAGCATCACCGTAGAATGACAGAACAGAGGAGTGCAAGGTGAAGTATCCGCAGCGGAATGACAGGCAAAGAAGGCGGCAAGAGTTGAGGGGCCCGCGGAGCACGAGTCACATCACTCTTCTGCTGCTTGCATGTTAGTGGGTGACTACTGTGATAACAGATTTACCCCATCGCACTATTTATGAGACGGTTCTGGGCTGCTATCCTCTTCATTTCACTGGTGAAGAGCTCATCATCAACTGATATCGATACGACTTTGATAATATAGCAGCGATAATGCTTCTGTGCGGCCGGTTTGGATAGAGGTCATCCTATGAGCACTACTACCCCAAGAACAATTACTACTACCACTACCATTATTAGTGTTACTGCTATTTTCATAACAACCGCTGCCGCGATTCTAGTAGTTGTGATAGTTATAATGGTGTGCTGTGCTGTCTGTGGTACACAGTTAGTACATGTATGAGCAACAGTGCTGCTGTAGGTTGCTTCGCACATTCGTTACGGCGACAGCAACATTTGTACCCGCAGTGCACCGACGGAGAGAGCCCTGCTCCAGAACTGTTGTACACCCGCTACTAATGCTGCACAACAGCTGCAGTTGTTGCTGCACGTTTTGCCCGTGAGTGTGCTGTGGGTGTGCGGTTGTAGCTGCTGCGTGCAGTACGTATTGCCAGCGCGCAGCCACCGTTATCGGCGGCGGTCAGCGTCGGCTTCACTACGTTGTTTCCATGCTTTTGTGCATGATCTGCGTAAAGCACAGCAGCTCACAGACGCAGCTGCAGCAGCATGCGGATATATCGACTTTTGGGGTCGCGTACTTCCCAACAAGCTCGAGGCTTGTCTTATTTTCACTCTTCTACGTGACCTCGCAGTGTTCATCTACTGAATCAGTTGCGTGCTGCAGTTTTCACGGAACGCCATTTTTTTAGTGTCCATTCTGTCTTTCTCCTGCAAAGCATCTAAAATACGTGCCCATTTCGAGGGCAAAGCACCGTGCCGACTCAATTGTGCTGTTGACTCGTCAGCCACATACATGTCTCCCCTTACTTTTTGTGTGCGGCTCTGCCCCAGGGGCCTTCTCTATGAAACGTGGTCACCATTTATATAATAGCAACGCGTCGTCAGTGTGCCCGACACTACCATACCGTCGCACACAAGCCGGCTACGGAGCTCCTGGCTTTTCTCGCAGCGTGACTAGTTCTCCGCGCAGTAGCATCCGAAGCTGCTGCTATCGCTTAAAAAGTCTGTGATTCAGGGGAATGCTGGCGAGCACAGGCAGCGCGTCACGAAGAGAGAAAAACAGTTCAAACTTCCCGCTACAGCTCCAAAATGACGAAATAATAAAGAGAAAATACACCATCAACCTGGCAACAAACCGAGTGTGCTGCTGCTCGTGCTGCCGTTACTACTCCTAATCACATTAAATCCTACGTACTACTGATACTACCACTACTACTACTAGTTTTACTGCTTCTGCCGCTGCTCTCCTGCCTGTCCACTGATTGTATGCGTCCGTCGATTGGCTATATGCATCATTCAAGCCGGGACAGGCGGTAATGCATTGCTTTTTGGAAAACGAGTAGCATGAGCAACGGCACCACCGACAGCAGCAACAGTACAAGCGAAGGCAGCAGGATGGGCAGCAGTCTACTGCGCTTTCAAAGAGGTTGTGCAATGATTAGACATCACGGCAGCAGTGTTGTTAGAAAGCAGTATAATTTGCAGCAAATTTCCTATTCGTAGTATTGCTGTTACTGTTATTATTATTAGCAGCCTTACTGCGAACACTGTGACGGCTCAGCAGCGTGGCAATTGCAGCAGCAGTATGACAGGAGGACTTCCATGAACAGCGGCGGCAGCAGCAGCAGCGAACTGAAGTGACAGGAAGCTGCCAGCCTACCTCAACATGGTGAGCAGACAAGCACTTTTTCTCGCGACAGCTTAGCACTTCCATGCACTTGCTACCACTGCTAAGAGTGACTGCACAGTGGATAAGATCTATCGTATTTTTCTTGTTACCCCGGGCGAGATGCTTTGTTCCCTACCTCCAATCAGCCAAAAAATCATCTCTTCAATGATAGCATATCTCCCTTGCGGAATATGCACAGGAGGCTACAGACGTATACATACATGCATATCTCCATCTGTCTGTCTTGGCAGCTACTTACTGGTCTATACATATAAATGGATACATATATGTAGATATGTACAGCTACATCAGGAACAAGTACTATATACATACCAACCTAAATATATGTACATATATATTTTTCTCCGTGTAAGTATGCGTGTATGTGTGTCTATTGTATATATTAGAATAAAAGTAATGTCATCAAGGTGATTGTTGACTGGGGAGAGAGACAATGTCGAAAGGCGTTATGAATACGCATTAGCATTTCTTTGTTAGCAGACGTCTTTTCTCGTTTATGCAGATGGATTTTATATCTCTTTCATCCCAGATTTACTGACCCCACACATATTGAGTTACTCCTACGTACATACACGCCTCCTGAGTACTCACACCCCTCCTACGTACATACGCGCCTACTACGTACACACACGCTTCCCACCTAACACGAAAGGTATGCACTTACAGATATATACGACATAACTGGCATGATAAACCTAGCAGTAAGACCACTATTCTTTCTATGTCTTTGCCGTGACACCACAATGAGCGTGCGTGAATCGAAAGCATGCGTGAAGTGAAAGCAAATGTCATACCGTGATGTTATTTTTTGCACCCCTCATTGATATATTACTTGTTCAGTAATATCTGCTGTGAACGCTTTAAGAGTTATCTCTCTGCTACTGCTGGTGCTTCGGCTGTTTTGTCTTCTCGCCTCACGTCATATCACATGCACCTCGTAGTGCCCGATAGCGCACACTCCCTTTCTCTTCTTCCACCTTCCCCGTCACTTACGACTCTACAGATACTCAAATCCATATTATATTAGTAGTAGTAGTGTATATATGTATATACAGTATCGTCAGTACACACGTATATATAATAGAAGTGATACACATGTGTAAATGCTAGTAGTAGTGGTGGTAGGAGTAATAGTAGGAGACAGGTGACTCGACAGATTGTTTCACGGCATCATGCAAGCAAACAATTAATTGTAAATCGCTCCAAACAATTGTATCAATGCAATGTAGAAATGTCTGTTGCCCTGCTCCCACACATACATTGGTCATGACTTCACTAGTCGGCTGGTGGCCCTGCTGCTGCTGACGACGACGACACACGTCTCCTGCTGGGGCTGCGGTAGAGGCTACTGCTGCTGGTGACGGTTTGTCCGCCGCTGCTTCTGTTGGTGCCACTCTGAACGTTGTGAGGGTGCTGTCGCCGGCGACGTGTTCCTGTCCCGTTGCCGCTCTCCTGCTGCTGCGTCTGTGACGATTCATTACCTGCTGCTACTGCTGGTGATGTTACATGACTAACGCCTGCTGAGGCAGCCGCTGCTACTGCTGCTGAGGCAGCTGTTTCTACTGCTGCCATGACAACGTGTTGTGACACCCCCGCCTCTCCTGCTGATACGTACTACCACATGGAAGAAGCATAGTCTCCTTCTTCTTTTGCAAGGGTTGTGGGTGCATACCTCCCCGACGCCGGAATATAGTAGTATATATATATGTGTGTTCGGGAGGGGGGTGAGAGCATTCGTTACGTTATGATTCTCCCGGTTTTTGTGTGGCGAATTTGTGTCTCTTTTTTGCATTTTTCTCGTTCTCATCTCTGATATGCATGCACTCTAGTGCCCTCTGTATGTTGTTTACGTAGTGGCAACGGTGAGTCTCAGCGACACTCGAGTGCCGGCGGGCGCTTTCTCTGTCGTTGAGCGCTGGTGTGTGCATCAAAGCATGTCTAGACACACGCGCTCCAGCCCATACGTTCCTCACTTGTGTTACTCATGTGCAATCTTGATTTTTGTTTGGATGGAACTTCCACCTTCTAGGATAAGTATTCAACCCAGCGGCAGTGTGGTAAAAGAGAGAGAGACTGAGTGTTATTTATTGACGTGACGGGAAAGTTCTGTTATCTCTTTCGTTTACGGGACCCCGGAAGAAGCACATGCTTGGAGACGTAGTTATGCCTATGAGTCCTTATCTAACCCCATGCATATTTCTCTTCTTATAAATACATACAAAACATACACGTGGAGAGCAGTTCGGCGCATAAATATATAAATGTGTACTTGTGTGTATTTACTTGTTTGACGCTGTCACTATCTCTAAAGCGCCCGTTTTCCAATTCTGCATCTACATGTATGTATATGTATCTCTGTTTGTACGCGGATACATATACACATGTACAAGTATACATATATATATGTATATATATGCGCTGGTGAAACTATACAACAATATGTGTAGGGCACTCAGTAGTGTGTAAGTATGTCCCTGAGTGCGCGATAAGGAAACATGATCTCATCACCTTTTCCCCAGTACCCGCCTACGTGTAGTATGTGTACATGTGTGTACACGGTACTGGATGTATATCTCGAGTAGGTCGATACCTGACATGTGGTCATAGTATAATGGGCTTCTTCCGTGCGGTATTAGAGTGCCTTCCCAACTATACCCCCCATACAAACAGTATGAATATATATATATATAGACACAATACTGCATTTGTGTCTTCTCTACGTTAATAGCTGACAGAAGTATTAGTTTCATTACTGGCTACTTCTGTGCAGCATGTAGGGCGCTAAGGGAGTTTTAAATCGTGCCCGCAGGCGCCAGCGACCGAGCGGCCGGGCGGCGCCGGTCTCAGACTCAGAGTAGCAGACACATACTACTATTTGCACACACATATTATCTTAGATTTTACCGAGGAAGATCTGCGCATGTGAGTAGGAATGAGATAATAGATAGTAAATTACTACTGTTAGAAAATGAAGATACATTCATGAAAAAGTAGGCGTGCGACGCCATTTCAATGTGGCTGCTCACACACGTGCTACCGACAAGATGTGCGTTGGTGTTGTGCGGGGGCGCTTCGGGCGCGAGTCGCTGCCAGTGCTGCTGCTACTACTGCCGTGTGTCCTCCTCCCGACCGCGCTGCTGATGCTGTTGCTATCACAAAAATACTGTGCAGTTCCCTCCAATATATTGATATATGTTCGTTGTTTTACAGTCGCTAGAGAGTACTGACTACACCTACAGGGAGGAAACATATACTACTATATGTACTATGATTGAGAGTCATGATGATGAAGGGAATTAAGCAGAAGACCTTGGAGGGGGTGGAGGGGGGGTGGCTGGGGTCTGTTAATTTATTGTATAATGAGAGGGAAAGGTCATACAGCCACGCGGACACACATACCCACACGTTGGTAGGTTTATATGTGGCCTGCAAGATTGTGGAGACATACACACAAATCTACACACGCGTAAGGATTTACGCCGGGAAATATGGTGGATAAACAGACTACTCCACCTGAAAATGTGCTAACCCACATAATCATGCGGCCCTGCTTTCTGTAGTGAACACACGCACGAGACACACAGATGCGCGCCGAAGAATATAGTATACGGCCCCTTCTCTCTCTATATATATACATACCGCTAGAGTAGCAAAGGCACACAACCAGACATCCAGAATTACACTATTTATGTATGAGATGCTGCACTTAAAAGGAAAAAAAGTGGTTGGCGCGACATTCGTACCGGTTGTTGGGGTCGGCCGGTGGTGGGGGGTGTGGTTGTGGCCACACACCCTACTCCCACGGGCCCTGGTGCAGTATGCAGGCAGCTAGCTCTGCACGGTGTGTCGGCAGCGGGTTCGCTTATTGTTTTTGGGTGCACATGTTTTCGATAGTGTATTACCGGCCGCGGTAAAACGGTAGTAGATATGATAGAACCTTCATGTTGGAGCCGAATGTGTACCTGTATGCGTCTACTTGTGTGTATAAAGCCTTGGGGCTAAGTGAAGTGGTGGTAATACTATACATCCTCTCCGTGACCCGTGGGGGATGCAATGTTTGAAGGCAGCTAGCCATTCGTTGTGTGTCGGCAGCAGGGTGGTTGGTAGATACTGTGTGCAGCGCATTGTTGCAGTAGTATATGGCTACTTCTCTTGTTATGTATTAGTACTCGGTGGGTAGTATATTCTACTATCTATTTTGTAGTATCCAAGCAGATTTTGAATGTATTTATCCTTGTACAGGTGCATGTCTATATTTGAATAGATGTTGTATGACGCGAAGAAAGACCCAGCAAAGACTTTTCGTCCTTTACGTTCTTTTGCCTTTCTTTCCGCCGTGTATCAGGGACAGAGAAGACTTCGGCGGAGGAAACGAGGGGGGTGCTGTAGTATAAGAGACTTCCTAACCCATCCTCACCCGTATGTATGTATGTACGTATATCATCCACGGATGTGTAGATAGGCATTTGCACATGCATTATATATATGTACGTATGTGTATGTTTGTATAGAGGTATAGCAGTTACTATATGCTTTTGAAAAGAAGGTTCGCGCAGAGTCGTCATACGCGACGGCTGGTGCGCGAGGCTTCAAAAGAACACCACTGTGCTACTAACAATCACACTACGAAGAAGCAGGCGGCTGAGCTGCATTGCAATACAATACTCATACTTACAGCGCATCTACGTTTGGCATTCATATACATAAACACACACTGTAGCTGTTACTTTCTCTACCTACGCACTGACGCAGAGTATTTGTGTCTGAAGGTGTGATACGTATGGTCAAAATATATTCATAAGGCAGCTTCTACCTTCTATTTGATTGTAAGCCATCCACCGAAACTTCACCCAGTACTCATACTACTTACACTACTCCCAAGACTACTATCACAACTACTAACACTAACACGCTTAGAAAGAGAGTGCGGCCGCCCTTCGCGCTACTGAGTCACATGGGTGTGTGATTACTTGCATTCATACTATATATATATATTTTTATATATATATGGACATGGGAGGAGACGTAGAGTACATCGCTCTTTGCAAAGAAAACGTGAGGACCGCGCTCATTGTAATAGACTGCCGCTGTTTCTTGCCCACAACACATCCAAATGACGGTGACTGCGCTCTCAAAACGGTCAATCGGGGTCAAGTGACCTAACAATATATAGTCATAGATATACCTACGTATACGTAAATATATATATGCGTAGATCTGAATTTGCAGGTAACGTAAAAGTAGAGTATATTTGTGTAGGGCAATGTCGAGAAAGCATATGAATGAGAGCGGATTCGAGATCACAAAGCGACCGTTACCACGACGGCGGGTTTCGGTGGTAAAGCCGTGGGTAAACCCGTGGTGCTCGGGAGATGCGCGAGTGTTTGTGTATCTACACGCACACACCCACATATTTGTAGGTGTATGTAG
The DNA here is from genome assembly GCF_030435755.1 of Ochotona princeps. Lineage (NCBI taxonomy): Eukaryota > Metazoa > Chordata > Mammalia > Lagomorpha > Ochotonidae > Ochotona > Ochotona princeps. Next base: position 19,217 of record NW_026701567.1, on the reverse strand, counting down.
AATGTTATTGGTCATATATGTACATGTTCAAGAGATACAGACGTTATATGAGGAAGAGAACCAAGCACATAATATAGATAGTCTCTGCCTCTCGAATTTTTCTTGTGTGTGCACGGCAATACGATTCATTTATACATATATATATGTATACGTATGTACAGGTACACAAGCAAACTATATTATGCGTTCGTATATAGATGTGGATGTTAGTTATATTGTATATAGGTATAGACGTAAGGTATAATATGTTGACGCGTTTTCCTATATCTACATAAATACATAGATACATACATGCATACATACACCCAGACACAGACCCACACACACCTACGTTTATTTATGTATATATATTTGTATGTTTCTGTAGGGGGGTGGAGGTCGTTGTGATATTTTGCTTGAGTTTTTTTCTGAAGGCTGACCTTACGTAACAGTGGCCTGGTTTGAATGTATACAGTATAACAGAGGCATATGTATATATGTATATATATAGTAGTGAGAGCATAATCAACACTTATAATAAAAGAGATGTTTTACATGTATACATAGGTAAAGTAATAGTAGCATTTGTAAATATATAATTCATGTAAGAGACGCATGATTTGAATATATATAATGTCATAGAGGTTTGCTGCATATAGAAAGATTATGTATATATATAATGTGTGGAAAGCATTGTTACACATATATCGTGTAGGAGCGGCGATATATATATGTATATAATGTACTAGTAGCATAATCTGAATCTACAAAACGTAGTAGAGGCATACATTAACTATATATAATATAATAAAGGCATACTTTACGTATACATACATACATACATACATACATACATACATACATACATACCATTTACTGGAAGCACCATATATATATATATGGCTTATATAGTATAAGGCCTAATATACACATATATATATCTCTTAATACAGGCGGTATACATATTCTTGTAATGTTATAGAGGCATGCTTCATATATGCATGAATGAATGTAATGAAAGCATCATATGTATATATATATGTGTATATATGTATAACCTATGTAGTATAAATGCATGATGTATGTGATGGAGTAGAAGCATAATAATGGGTATTTGTATTATGTAGTAGAGGTATGAGACAGATATATATATAATGAAATCAAGGCGTGCTTTATGTGTACATACACTTTAGCGATTCATTAAAATATATGTGTATATATATATAAGTTAAGAAGTGGAGGCATGACATATATATATATATATATATATATATGTAATGTAGTAGAAGCATAATACATAACGCATGCTTTATATGTACATACAGTTTAGCGTATCATCATATATATATGTATATATGTATCTTATGTAGTAGAGACATGACATATGTGTATATATATGTATATATATAGATATATAGATATATATAATGTAGTAGAAGCATAATATATATTTGTATAATCCAGTAGAGGCATGGTATAGATGTATATGATTTAGTAGAGGAAAACTGTGCTATTGATGTGTTTCTTCTTCTTTTTGCTTTATACAAACACAAACAGAATTATACGGACACAGGAACCCAGACATTTTATGGACAGTCACTGGGCAGTATTCAAAAGAGTCTCTATATGGCCAAATACACACATAGTACATATATATGTATATATCCACACAAACATTTGAACACAGAAACCACCGCAGAATTACATATATATATATATACATATATGTATACAGGACGAACAGTTTTGATGCTGCACCTGTTTCTCTGTCAAACTTATTTAGACTCACGCACGGGATACACACGTACTGAGACCAATACAACAAACCTTGTACACATGGTATATATATAGGCATACATAAAAAATATATATAGGTCATATAATACATATATTTATGTATCGATATATATATATTGAAGGTGGTATGCACGGATTCATGTGAAACTTAATTTGTTTTCCTGCCACACATTTGCACGCACGACACTCCCTCACACACCCCACACACACATGGAGGCTTATAGGATTGACTATACACACAAATATATATATATATATATATATATATACATACATACGTGCGCGAACTTGACTGGAAGATACTGTGTCCCTGTGCCTACGTGTGTGTATGTGTGTATATGTGTACGTGTGCGTAGGTGTGTGTAGGTTTGTGTGTTTGTGTGTGTGTGTTGGTTTGTGTGTGCGTATCTGTGTGTCTGTGTGTGTGTGTATGTCTGTATGTTTGTGTGGGTCTGTGTGTATGTGAACATGTTTGTGTGTGTGTGTGTGTGAGCAGTGTAAGGTAGTATCGTCGCGGTGTTGGGTGTATGTACACCCAAGAAAAGAAAATATGAGAAAGGGAAGTAGGATACGCACGGCAACGTGGAAGAAGATGTGAAAGGTTTCGATGGATGAAATGGCAAATATGTTTTCTACGGACGAGTTACAGCTTGTAGTAGTAGGAAGAGTGGAAGTCAGCAGTGTTCACAAACAAAAGTGCGGATGAGGAATATGCTGATGCATGAACAAAGTGGCGCGGAAGGTAGGTGTCGCCGAGCAGCTGCTGCTTGCTGCAGGTGTGTGTGTGTGTGTCACAGCAGTCGGATAGCTGCTGCTGTCAAGGCAGAGAGAGAGCTGTGTGTTTGGGGGTGTATCTATCGAAGCTGCAAGTTGCAGTTGCTGTTCTTCGTGTGCTGCTGGGGAAGGGTGTGTGCATGTATTCCTCCGTAGGACGTCTAGCAGCAGGAACAGCAGAAGAGGCGGAGGAGGAGATGCAGATGAGTCCTCGCACGTATTAACATGTTCATAATGCGAAGGGACACGACTGAAGGGAAAAAAAGCGAAAGCACCGAATAGGCTGCATGACTAATGCTTTCACGTCAATACTCTTTGGGTGAAAGCAACACAGCAAGCTCCACAACAGCAACAGCAGCAGCTGCGACAGTAGCAGCAACAGTAGCAGCGACAGCAGCAATGGCGGCTTCTTCTTTCTCTCCCTCTTCTTCTTCATTTTCTCCGTTTTCTTTTCGAGTGAATAGACGATCATCAACTGACTGTGGAAGTCACAGAAGACGAAGAGAGGAGAGTAATCACTCCACATGCAGCAGTTCCAGTACTACTACTACTATCAGCAGTAGCAGCAACAGCAGCAGCAACAGGACTAGCAATAGTGATACTATGAGCAGCAGCAGTAACGGCAAAATCAGCAGCAGAAGCAGCTTCGACAGCAGCAGCAGCAATAGCGGCAGCAGTGATAGCAACAGCAGCAGCATCGGGCTCACTAGTACCACCACACAAACCAGCAGCAGGAATAGTAGTAGCAGCAGCGGCAGCAGCAGTAGTCGTTATAGCAGCAGCAGCAGTGGTAGGGTCCTCCTTGACAGCTGCAGTAGTAGTAGTAGTAGCAGCACTTGCAGCTGCAGCAGCACACACATAGACGATGGCACGAGCAGCAGGATCAGGATGGATAGTAGCACCAGCAGCCAGAGCCTTGGTGAGGGTGCCAGCAGCAGCAGGAAGAGCACCAGCACCAGCAGCAACAGCACAAGCAGCAGCGTTATAAGATGGCTCACGAAGACACACGACACAAATAATTATTCTTTTTCACAACAGGTGTGTCTTGCTGTCAGCAACACTGTCGCAGGGTGGTAGCTCCAGGACCAGCAGTGGAAGTAAGAGAGCTTCTTCCCGAAAGCTCTCCTTGGCAGACACTACCAACTCTCACAGCAGTTCCAGCAGTCACTGTGATGTGAACAACTCTCCTCTGACTCCTTCTTCTTCTTCTTCTTCCACTTCTTCCTCTTCCTTAGCCTATCTGGTCTTCTCTCCTTCTGCCAGTAATGTTCAACACTCACCGAGGACTACAGCAGTTGAGGAGGACCACTGCTTCTGTGCTGCCTCGTGTTGCACTGCTGACACGAGACGGCAGCAGCACTCGGCAGCGTGTGTAACGTCATCTAGGGCAGCAGGAACACTAGCGGCACCACAAGCATCAGGAAATGAAGCAACACCAGCAGCCACACCATCGGCAGCAGAACCACCCAGAGGGACATCACCACCAGGATCAGCATCACTCATGTCAACAAGAGTAGCAATATCAATAGGAGCAGCAGCAGCAGCAGTAGCAGCGACAGGAGCACCAACAGCAGCAGCAGTGGCAGCAGGAACAGCAGCAGAAGGAACAACAGTAGCGTCAGCGGCAGCAGCAGTAGTGACACCGACATCAGCAGCAGCAGGAGCAGATGGAATACCTCCATTGGTTTGCTCAGAAGAGACCATGCCGCTGGCGCCGAAGGCGGCACAAGAGCGGGAAGCAACCGAAGGGGAAGAAGAAGTGACTTCTCGGCAGTCAAATAACACCTCACACTTTTACAGATGCAACAAATGAAACAGCAGTGTACTCATAGGCGAGTAAAAATACAAGCGCTGCAGTGTGAAACCCAGTATTTCTCTGAAGGAGTATTATGACATGAAGACTGACACCCCCGAGCAGCATGAAGTGTGTGGAGCAGTCACAATGCTGCCGCAGCAGCAGCAGCACCACCACCACCACCAATGTCTTTGACAGGGCAGCTAAAGCCACTGCTTGGGAGTACAGGCACAGCAGCAATGCTGTAAGTGCAGGGGTAGCAAGCAGGAACAACAGGGAAAACGGAGACTGTACAGAAGATGGCTTCTACTGGAGCTAATATTGTATCTGCTGTTTTTCCGTCTGTCAACTCTTTCGTATTGAAGAAACAACATCACCAGCCGGAGCACGAACTGCACCAGAATGCTCTGAGTGATTGTGCGACTGCTGCCTCTTGTAACAAGTGGTCTCTGCTGCAGCACCACAAGCAGCTACAACATACAGAACAACAGCAGCAGCAAAACTGGAGAGGTCGTCTGCTCCTGTCGCGCAAAAGTCGTGAGAAAACCTCCGAATGTTCCACGTTCACACGCCCTAGAAACGAAGCAGCAGCAGAAGCAACAGCAGCAGCAGCAGCACATGCACTACACGTAGGACAGCAGGCAGTAGAAGAAGAAGCAGCCGAAAGAAGAGCTTCCTACCTACCCGAGAGACAGCAGTCTACTACTAAACTGCATTGTAGAAACACCTCTTTGAATAGCAGCAACAGCAGCAGCAACAGTAACACCCACCACCTGCAGTAGCAACAGCAACAGCAGCAGCAGTAGCAACAGCAGCAGCAGCAGTAGCAGTAGCAACAGCAGCAGCAGCATGACTTCTGGTGATGGTCTGATAGCCGCTGCTTCCGCCTCAGTACGCCCTGGTAAAGTTCCCCACACACGTAATGCAACTACTACAGATGCTGATTCTCCTTCCTCCTCCAGTTCTAGTTTTTCTTCTTCATTATCTGGGTCTTCTTCTAATTCTTCTACTGCTTCTGCTTCGTCAACTTCTGTCTTTTCTTCCTCATCTTCCTGCTGTTGTTCTTTTCCTTCTTCTCTGCATGCAAATATTAATTATGCTGCTGGGGCTGATGCTGCTAGTAAAAGTTACACTATAAGTAGTAGTAGTGGCTGCTGTGGTAGCAGTCACGATACAGCTTCACATCATGCATTGATGACAGCGAGTGTTGTAAACCGCCCTTGTGCTGCAACTACCCTAGTCACACAAGATCTTGAAAGTCGTTCAAATTCTCCTGAAAGCGTTTCGAGCATCAACTGCGTCTCCTTTTCCTCCTCCTCCTCCTCCCCAGCAGCACTTAGAACTTTTTCTTTTTCAATTGCTGCCAAGAATCGACCGATAAAGCAGCAGCAGGAGCCACAGCAACAGCAGGAGCCGCAGCAGCACCAGGAGCCGCAACAGCAGCAGCAGAAACCGCAGCAGCAGCAGGAGCCGCAGCAGCAGCAGGAGCATCAGCAGCATCAGCACGAAGAAGGGGAAGGCACCAACAGCTCCCTTTCAACAGTTGGTCAGGTTTTCATGAAATGTAGTGACAACTCAGCCTTTTGTTGCTATACAAATGACGTTGAAGATGGAAGTAGTCTAGGCTTGACAGACCGAAGAGGAGCGCAGTCGTCACTGCAGCAGCGTGACCCCACACGGTGTTGGGGGACGCGTCGTTCTACCGAAAAGAGCAAGACGTCTTTTGCACGTCACTGGAAACTCGAGAAACAGGAAGAAGAAGAAAAAATTAACACTTCCGAGCACCTGCACAAGCAGCAATCGCAGTGCAGCTCCCGGCAGCAGCAACGCCAGGAGCTGGAAAAGGAAGGGAAATGCACTGGACAGCAGGAGCTGCACTGGAAGTATACCAGAGAGCAGCAGCAGCAAGCCGAAAAGATGACGGAGGAGGAGGTGGAAGAGGAAGAGGAGGAGGAAGAGGAGGGAGAGGAAGGAGGCAGCGGTCGGCAGCAGCAACAGCAGGAAGAAAGGGCGGGGTGTAGTGTCTGTGAACAGCAGAAGAAGCAGCAGCAGAGGAGGAGGAGGAGGCGATGCAGCGCGCATCACTACTGTCACCATCAGCAGCATCAGCAGGAGGAGGTGGAGGAGAACGATCAGAGGGGATGCACGGACAACCCAAAGCACCAGGAGGAGGAGAAACAAGACACTAGAGAGAGTGGGCTGCAGCAGCAGCCGCAGGAGCAGCAGGGGTCTGTGGGGTGGTACGGTGATGTTGGTGGTGGGTCTCAGCATTTCGAGAACTGCAGTCATGAAATGGAGGCTCATGCTACCGCAGAAGCTGCCTGTGATGCTGTATCAGCTTCTAGTGGAGGAGCCACGAAAATGAAATTAACTGCGGGAGCCAGTGCTTTTAGTGAAAGTCTCTGCTGCCCGGAGAGCAGCAGCAGCACGAGCAGTAGTAGCAGCAGAAGCAGGGGCGGCGACAACAAGAGGGATAGACCACCAGCACCAACACTACCACCAGCAGCATCAATATGCTCTGTGTATAGACGTATAAGGAGGCAGCAGCAACAGCAGCAGCAGCAACAGCAGCACAAGCAACAGCAGCAGCAACAACAGCAGCAGCAACAACAACAGCAGCAACAACAACAGCAGCAGCAGCAACAGCAGCAGCAACAACAGCAGCAGCAACAACAGCAGCAGCAACGGCAGCAGCAGCAAGAGCAGCAGCAGCAAGAGCAGCAGCAACGGCGGCAGCAGCAGCCACAAGAGAATGAGAAGGAGGATACAAGCGCTGGAGAATATCGGGACGGGTTGCAACACCAGCAGGGTTTGAATACGGAGGAAGCAGATTATCAGAGACATTGCAAGATTGTGGAGGAGTACTACGACGTCCAAACCCCACAGGGAAATGAATTAATGAATAGTGGCAGTGGGTCTCGGGTAGAGATTCACTCTGACAGATCAGAAAAGAGCCGCGCGTGCTCAAATTCAAGAATGCAGCACTCCTCAGATAGCTGTTTGAGAAAACCAGGGGCAAACTTCACATCCGGTTCTAACTCTTACACTACTTGTAATTATACGGCGACTATCGCTGGTCATCCTGCAGCTTGCAGCCCTGCTGCTACTGCTGGTGCCGCTTCTGCTTCTAAGCTGGCAGCAAACTCTTCCGGTGTATCTATCCCAGCATGGTTTTCACGAAGGACAACATCCGCAGCAACAGCATCGAAATCTCCTTCATTTGCTGCAGCATGCCCTGAACCTTCTGCTATACACTCAACCAGTCCTACTACTACTACTGCTGCTGCTCTATTCACTCCCAGTAGCTCTGCTAGTTCTGCTACTGCTACTATAACGTCGTCGTCATCTGCTGCTGCTGGTTATGCTGGTGCTGCTGGTGCTTTTGCTGCTACCTCGTTGGCGTCATCGTCGTGGTGTGCTGCTGCTGCTGCTGCTGCATCCTCTTCGAATCAAGCAGCCAAAACTTTGATCCATCCCACACTACAGTGTCCACTGGCAGTGGAATTACCGTCATATACGACATCTACTGCTGCAACCGACACGAGTTGCGCGCCGAGAGGAGCGTCTATTGCTTTGGAAACGATGACGGCTCCATGCGCTACTGAGGCTGCCGTTGCTTTCGTCGAAAATATTTCACCTTCTTCTGTTTCTCCAGTGCTGCACGCTGCTTCCAACACTTCGTCCTCGCTGTTTGTGCCTCATGCTGATGGTGGTGGTGGTGATGGTGGTGGTCGTAGTGCTACTACTACCACTACTGCTACTACTACTACTACGACTATTACGACAACAACTACTACTACCATTACTTCAGACCCCACATCCCTCTGTTCATCTTCTGCTTCTGTTGATCGAAGTGTCAACGTTTCTTCTTCGTCGTCGTCGGCTCTTTCACCTTCTTCTTTTGATCGAATTCACAAATTGCGTGCACAACGCCAGCGTGATTCACATGCAGCAGCAGCTGCTTCTGCTGGTGGTACAGCTAATGCGCACTATCAGCGTCATTCCCAGGTTACTGCGTGTGCTTACCGATGTGTGCGAGCACCACGTGCTGCTGCTCGCAGTCGTACTGATAGGTCGTCCGGTGCTGCCATGGGAAAAATGACTGCCGAAACTGCTGCTGCAGCAGCTAACCTCACACAGAGTACCCTGAGGCAATGTAGATGGCGGCGTAAGACTAATAGTACTAATGATGTTGCTGCTTACTCAACCACGTCTTCACGAGTCCTTCGAATTCTTGTCGTTGGGGATCAGGGCTCTGGAAAATCGTATCTCCTTCAACGACTGCAAGAGTGTCTTCTAAACTCGTTGAAAACACCCTGCAGCAACAGCTCCTGCTACGCCACGAATACACGCTATAGAGACAACAGCAGCAGCAGCCCACGCGGCAGCAGCAGCAGCCCATGCAGCAGCATGAGCAGCAGGAGCAGAAGCGGCAGCGGCAGCAGCAGGAGAAGCATCAGCAGTACAGAAAGAAGCAGCAGGAGCAACAGTATAACATTTTGCAGACAACCTGGCTGCTATCATCTGTGCGACAGGAGCGGCGCGCACAGTCTGTGCAGCAGCACCGGCAGGTGTAGCGCAGCAGCAGCAGCAGCAGAAGCAACAGCAGCAGGAGTAGAAGCAGAAGCAGCAGCACCTGAGGAAGTGGAAAATGCATATGTATTACCAAGCAGATATAAAAACGCAGAACTGAGTGCCATCGCGGTCACAAAGCCTCATACTTCGATCGCATCGTCTTTCATATCAGAGCTGCGAAATAAGAGGCAGAAACAGCGGCAGTATTCTGGGATGCTACGACATCCAGACACTTTGTATACTGCTACAGAAACCGTTTCTAAGCACTCCATGTCTGTATGTAAGTGGCCTGAAAGCCTCGAAGAACACCAGCTGCAACAGCTGCAAGAGCAGCAACAGCATCCACAGCAGCAGCAACAGCATCCACAGCAGCAACAACAGCAGAGTGAGGAGATGGGAAGTGTAGAAGAGTTGAATGGACAGCCGCATGCATTAGAGATGCGGCAGTATGAGTTCGAAGGAGCTCTGTTAGCGGAGAATTACAAAGACGCTCGTGGATCACTGGTGCTGCCTGTGCAAGGCGACTATATGCAGCTGCATCAATACTATCCGCCAAAGGTGGCAGCAGCAGATGGGCTACGTCCGGTAATACACACTCGTGCTGGTGCTGATGCTGGTGGTGCTGCTGCTAATGCTGCCGCTAATGCTCCTGCTGTTTCAGCTAAGTCACAGTTTGCAGCCAATATAAGTGCTGCTGTATCCTGTCATAATAGCACTCCCTGCTGCTAGCTTTGCTGCTAATATTAGCGCCACTACTGCTGCTGCTTCCAGTCTACTTACTGGTGGGCGTGCTGCTGCTGATGCTGATGATGCCCTCTGCTGCTGCTGCTAGTGGAGCTACTGGTGGCAGCGCTGCGCCGGCTGTTGCTGATAAGGCTCTGGCTTGTGGTGCTGACCTCTGTCTCCTTGATCGCAAAGGCAGTCGTACTAGTAAGGATGCTGTATATACTACTGCTCAAGCAACCGCAGCAGCAGCAGAAGCAGCAGGAGCAGCAGCAAAAGGAGCGGAATTGGCAAGAGTGACCCCAAGACTATCAACATGGGTCTGTATATGATGCTGAAGCAGGTATATTTTCTTCCTGTCCTTCCGCTGCTGCTTGTAAAATTACATATGCCTGATAGTGCTAGTGCTCTTATTGGTAGAGCGGCTGCTGCTATCACTAGTACTACTACTGCTGCTGCTGTTGCTATCGCTGCTGCTTCGGCTTCTGCTACGTTTGCTGCTGCTGCTACTACTACTGCCACCGCTCGTGCTGCTGCTTCTGCTGTTCCTGCCCCTAGTGTTGCTGTTGCGAAGAGAAGTATGTCGCCCTGTCTCATGTATAAGCACTGTGCATCTGGTCAGAATATTAGTGCAAGATATATGTTAGCGGAGGAGTATGAAGAGGAGGAAGAAGAGGGAGACGATGAGTGACCCCGGAGATAATTTTACTCAGCTCCAAAAATGGTTCAGTACAAGAGTGTGGCCACAGCGTGATATGTCGTCGTCATTATCTGCTGCTGCGTCTTGGTGCGGAAGCGAGAGTGCGGCTTCTTCACTGTCAACAGCAGTCTCAATTTCCAGCGCTGCTGCTGCAGCTATGCCGGGTGTGCTGCTTCCTCTGTGGAGACGGGGCGACACGCAGGGGAGTAGTGAAAGTACTGGAGGCAACCGAAAGAGTATTATCAAAGTTGCTAGAGGACGAAAAAGCAGCAACTTCACCGGCAGCAGCAGCACATGTATCCACGGCTGCAAACTGTGATATATTCAGCAGCAGCAATAATCACAGCACCAGCAACAGCAACAGCAGCAGCAACAGTAACAGCAACAGCAGCGGCGCCAGCGGCAGCAGAGTCTGCGGTAGCAGCAGGTTCAGCAGGACTACACATGACAGCAGTTGTATTGCGTCGTACTGCCGCAAGAACAATAGCGCGCAGAGTCTTACAATACACGAGGGCTTCAGTCAGTGCTGTCAGCACTGCATCAAACTTCCCAGCAGCAACGTTGTAAACCAAATGAGCACTAGTAGTACTAGTAAGGATAATCGCAGTAGTAATAGAGCAAGTGGTTTCTTCCGCAGATATCTTCCGATGCCTGGTGAGCCGTACGTATGGACGTGTGGGGTACGTATATATTTAGCTAGTTGGCATGCGTGCCGGTACCGTTTCTTCGAGAAAAGAAGTATCAGCGGCAGTGACGAAGAACACATTGACATGCACAGAAGAAGTAGAAGAAGAAGACGGAAAAGAAGCAGCCGCGAAAATCATACACAAATTTCATACGACACAAGAGGCTCTTCTTGCTCTGCATGCAAAAATGACTACTACAGTAGAAAATCTTGCTGGAAATACAAGCAGTCGTCAAAGTACAGCTGCGCTCTGGAAGGCACAAACAGCAGAAATAGCAGCAGCACGAGCAGGAGAACACTCAGCAGGTGTCACTGTCTCCACAGCGCATGGAACAGCAAAAGCAGCAGCAACAACGGCTGCAGCAGCAGCAACAACGGTAACAGCAGCAGCAACAACGTAGCAGCAGCAACACCGGCAGCAGCAGCAGCAACACCGGCAGCAGCAGCAGCAGCAAACACCGGCAGCAGCAGCAGCAGCAACACCGGCAGCAGCAGCAGCAGCAACACCGGCAGCAGCAGCAGCAGCAACACCGGCAGCAGCAGCAGCAACACCGGCAGCAGCAGTAGCAACAACGGCAGCAGCAGCAGCAACAACGGTGGTACCACCAGCGATGGTTGTGGTCCCAACTACTGCAGCTGCAGTGATAAGAGTGTCTGCAGCTGTGGCAGCAGCAGCAGAAACAGCAGGAGAAAGAGCAGCAGCAGTGAGCGTGTGGAGAGCCATAGTAGTGTTGAGACAACGTACAACAACTGCAGTAGTACGAATACTAGCAAATGCTGTGTCAGTAGAGTGCGTACTAATCCTACTACTACTACTAGTAGTAGTAGTAGTCGCAGCACAAGTTCTTTAAATAATGGAGGACAATAGCGGTAGTAGCAGCAGCAGTAGTTGTTGCTGTAGCAGTAGTAGTACCATCAAACACAAACTCTGCAGCAACGAATATATTAAAACAGAAACATATCCACGTGTTGGGAACAATGTAAACATATGCAAAATGAATAGCACTAAAGCGTATGGCTCGAAGGATCATTCATACAGCAGTCTTATTAGCAGTAGTTGTAGATCCCTAGTACGAGCACCAGATACATATGGAAGAAGTCACTATAGTGCGAGCTCCACAAAAATTAACACCCCCAATGGCAGCGACAGCAACAACAGCAACAGCAATTGCAGCAGCAGCAGCAACTGCAGCAGCAGGTACAACAGCGGCAGGAGCAACAGCAGCAGGAGCAACAGCAGCAGGAGCAACAGCAGCAACAGTAATAGTAATAGTAGTACTGGTGACTTGAGAGAAAAGGCAGTGTAGAGATATATGTCCTAGCGGCAATAGTACACTCCTTTGTGTTGGAAAAACAAACCTCCAAAACAACGGGAAGCATAGAAATAGTGAATCCCACACAACACGAAACGCTATCTGTTCGGCGCAGCACGCTGGGAGAAGACGCAGTCAGACTTTCTGTTGCAATTACACACGTAGAAAACGTAAAACAAAAGCAGCTAAACACAAAAAGAGGGAAAGCTGCCTAATAGAATTATGGGAAATAGGTGGTGCAGAAGCACTAGAAAGTGTGCGAGGACTTATATACACACACCATTTTGATGGTATGTTCTTGCAATTCACGCATACATTAGTATGCCTTCATATAAATTTGTATGTTGTCTATATACCTTCATTTTCCAGTATTGGAGTCTATATCAGCTGTAGGTGATGTGTATAAATATGTTTAATTACTGATATACATAAATATATATATATGTGTATACAGATGTACATATATATATATATATATATATATATATATATATATATATATATATGGGCATATATAGATCTGACATGCTGCTGCTGCATTTGCTGCTGATATCGCTGCCTAAGTAGACGTCTGATGTAGACGTATTGCTTTTGCTACTGCCTACTGCTATACATATACACTCTCACTCATTGCTGCTGGTGCTAGTTGTATATATATATGCATATATATATTTGTCAGCACATATACATACATATATATATATATATATGCGGGTTATTGAGTGGTGCTGCTTGTACTGCTGTGGGTGCTGTGCATATACACTCTGACCCAATGCTGCACGTGCTGCTGCCCCGTTCTGTACACGTATATTCATCTCACCATAAATTAAGACATATAAATATATACGCACCTTTGTACATCCCATCGAGTAGTGCTGCTCATGTCGCTAGTGCTGCTGCTGCTGCTACGTCAGTACCCGCTGAACTGCTGCCCTGGTGGTGGTGGTGGTGCTGCTGCTGCTGGCGTTATACAAATACACGTCTAATTATACGCAAACATGCATAAAAATATATATATGTATATGTGTCTGTATGATCCACATTACGTGGTCGTGCAGCTGGTGATGGTGCCATGCACACAGATTTCGAACCCCTGTTGCTGCTTCTGCTCCTGCTGTCGCTTTTGCTGGTAGTGGTGGTGGTGATGGCTGTTGCGCTACATCCGCTGGCGCTGGTGGTATTGCTGTTGCTGTAGCTGGTGGTGGCCCTGCTGCTGTTGCTGCGACTGTGGCTTCACGAGTTGATGCTGCTGCTGCTGCTGCTCCTGCTCCTGCTGCTGCTTCTTCTGTAGAGGCTTCAGAGCGGGTCGCGCTGCCGTCTTTTTCTGTTTTTTCTTTCTCATTCTCTTATCCTAGTTGCTGCGTCTGTCTTTTGCTTGTGCCAACTACTCCTCTTATTGCAGGTGTCTGGATCTGTTTTGATAGCAGCAGCCCGACAGGATTTGCAAGCGTTGCGCGATGGTCGTGGGAGCTGTGCACCCGCAGTATTGCACCATCAGCGGTATTCTTCCCCCGCCTCCAGCAATACCAGCAGCAGCAGCACCAGCAATACCAGCAGCAGCAGCACCAGCAACAGCAGCAATAGCAGCAGCAGCAGCAGCAGCAAGATTCACTGTACCAGCAACAAGTACAGCAGCAAGATATGCAGGAGGGGGTGTCAGCGGCATCAGCAGCAGTAGCAGCAGAAGCAGCAGCAAAATCAGCAGCAATAGCAGCAGCAGCAATAGCAGCAGCAGCAAGATTCACTGTACCAGCAACAAGTACAGCAGCAAGATATGCAGGAGGGGTGTCAGCGGCATTAGCAGCAGTAGCAGCAGAAGAGCAGCAGCAAAAGCAGCAGCAAAAGCAGAAGGAGCAGCCGCAGCAGCGGCATTTATGGAGACAGCAACAGCAGGAAACACCACCAAGACAAACAGCAGCAAGAAGGGGAGTAGGACCAATGAGAGTACAGGTTATCACAATAGCAGCACTAATGGTGGCAGGCTGGGTTTCGAAAAAGGTGAGAAAGGATGTTCACGAAAACAGCTGCCAGTTGTTAACTTCAGTCGATTCTATCGCAAGCCTCATACTGGCAGCTCCGAAGTCGTGTCGGCCCGAAAAAACTCCACGTTCTGCTGCTGCAGCAACAGGAGCAACAGCAACAGGAGCAACAGCAACAGCATGCAGGACTGCTTTGCAGCGTTCGTCGCCACGGAGTCGTTGTTTTCGTGGTATACGTATTACTGCAGCTCCATTTAAGCAATCAGGTGGATCCAGCCCTCCAATATTCTACAGATTATTACAACAGCAGCCGGATCAGCAGCAAGACGAGGAAGAGCAAGAGCAGGAAGAGCAGGAGCAGGAGCAGCAACTAGAGCAACCACCGCAGCAGCAAGAACGGCGGCAACAAGAGCAGCAGCGGCAACAGCATCATCAGCAACAACAGCAAGAAGAGCAACAGCAGCAACACCCATCGCAGCAAATGAAAGAAAAAGCTCTTTATCGTACTGGCAAGGGCATGACCAAGGTGACTGTTTTCTGGTGCTGGTGCTGCCCAGCTGCAACAGCAGAAGCCAGCAAAAACAGGAGTATTCGGCAGTAGCTTATTTTCTTTTCAGCAGCAGCCATTTCATGCCTTCCTGCAGCTTCCACCTGTAGCTGTACTTGGAAAAATTGCCGGTGCTGCTGCTGGTGCTGCAGCTGCTGCTGGTGCTGCTGCTGGTGCATTCGTGACCCTCGGCGGCTCCACAGCAACAGGAGCACCAACAGCAGCAGCAGCTGCGACAGAAGGAGCACCAGCGACAACAGCAGCAGCAGCAGGAGGAGGAGGAGGAAAAAGGAGGAGAAGTAGGAGGAGGAGGGAAAGAAGAACGTAAACATAGTGCTGCTGCTGCTGTTGCAGCATCTTCTTCCTTTGTGGGGGTGCCTGACACTTCTTCAGCTGTCGCCGGTCGAAGTGGAGGGAGTGAAGATGGTGCCGTTGCCGCGGCTTCTTCCCCTACGTCTTCTGAGGGTAAAGATAGTCATGCTATTGCTGTGGCTACTGATGCTTGCACGACATCCTCCTCTTGTTTTCCTGACGAAGCAACGACGAATGTAAAAAGAGATGTTCTTGTGGCGACAAGAGCTCAATACAACTCAGGCCTACGTGCTTGTTCTACTGATTCTGCAACTGACAGTTCAGCTAAAGCAGTAGTACTAGCAGCAGCAGCAGCAAAAGCTTCGACTACGACTGCTAATACTGGTGTAGCTGCAGCAGCGAATTGCACTGCTGATGCTGCTGCTGCTGATGTTATTGCTGTTGCAGGTGCAGCAGCAGCACCTCCTGTTAGTGCTGGTGCTGCTGCTGCTGCTGATGCTGGAAAAGCCACAGCAGCTTCTACTTCTATTGCTGCTGCTGATACTGCTGCGAAGAAAAACGGCACAGCACCTGCTGCTGCTGCTGACGTTGCTGTCGTCTCAAAAGGAGCATCGGCAAGAATACGTACTGTTGGAGTTGCTGCTGCTAATGATGTGGGGTCGAGAGCAACTCCTATTGCTGATCGATATTCCTGTATATGTAAATCTGACAGAGATGCTGAAAATACTGGTGACGCCTCAGAGAGAGTCGTATCAGCCCTCTCAACAACCTCGTCACCAGCAGCAAAGACAACAGCAGCAACACCAACAGCAGGAGCAGCGACAGCAGCAACACCAACACCAGCAACGGCGACAGCAGCAACACCAACACCAGCAGTGGCGACAGCAGCAGCGACAGCAGCACCGACAGCAGCTGCAGCGACAGCAACAGCTGCGACAGCAACCGTAATGGCAACGGAAGCCGAGTGTCCCTGCTAATACTAATCCTAAGTCCTCCTCCGTGGAAGCATCAAGGAGTGGTAGTGCTTCAGCTCTTGCTGCTGCCGTCATATCGTTTGTGAGTACTGCAGTCCCGAGATTTCGTGGTCGCGCGGCTACTGCTGCTACTGCTGCTGCTGCTGAAAAGAATCCGTGCATGACTACAGCTAGGGAGGGTGTTGCAGTTGATACCGATATTAGAGTAAAAGAAAGAGCATGCCCAAAAAAAATTGCAGAAAGAATGTTTAAATGATAATCCGCAGCCTGGAAGAGCTGTTGGGTATGGTATCGTGGAGAGTGCTAGTGTAGACGCCTACGGAGACAACAGGAACGGAAGACGCAGTGATGTACACAG
Source organism: Ochotona princeps (assembly GCF_030435755.1). Taxonomy (NCBI): domain Eukaryota; kingdom Metazoa; phylum Chordata; class Mammalia; order Lagomorpha; family Ochotonidae; genus Ochotona; species Ochotona princeps. The sequence continues at coordinate 2,706 of NW_026701567.1, read as the reverse complement.
GAGGGCAGAGGGCGAAAAAAAAGAGGAAGAGTATGATACAGACGGGAGTAAGGAAGGAAGAGGGGAAGAGGCGAGCGAAGGTAAAAAGATCGAAAAACATGACTGTTTTACATCAACACGGAAATGGCCACAAAAATTATGGTAGACAGAGAGCTGCCAGACGGTGCAGCTGCGGCTCGTGGTGCTACTGCTTCTGCAGTGCATGCAGGCCGTCAGAGAGCCTTTACCAGTGCAGGAGCATCAGTAATTCAGATCAAGCACATTCGTATATTTTCTCCAGACATAAATAAGACGAATGAGAACACCGACCGCTGCAGCAGCAGTAGCAGCAACAGCAGCAATAGCAACGGCAACAGTAGCGATAGCAACGGCAACAGCGGCAAGGGCAGCAGTAGCAGCTGCAGCAACAGTAAGGGAATTAAGGGGGGAAATGCATCGGAGAGTCCTACAAGCTGCTGCTGCTCTTGCTCCGCGGGGGGATGTGAAGGAAGCAGACCTCGCAAGAGAAATCCAGTCGGTCACGACCACAAGATTAGCAGCAGATCAGACAGCAGCAACAGAAAATTGACAACTAGCAGGAAGAGAACACAAAATAACAGCAGCAGCAGCAACAGAGAAAGCAGCAGCAGCAACAACAGAAAGAGCAGCAGCAGCAGCAATAGAAGGAAACGCAGCATATATAACGGCTGCGTAGCAGACAGCATCCAAAATGAGAGAAGCAGGAGATATAGTACTAGTGGTAGTATAGTACATAATGGAAGGAAAAGAAGTACCCACAGAGAAGCCAGCAACAAGAAGAGAAACGGCAGCAGAAGTTACTACAGCAGCAGGTGTAACAGCAGCAGTAACAGGACTGGCAGCAGCAGCAGGAGTGGCAGCAGCAGAAGCAGCAGTACAAGCGGCGGGAGTGACAACAGCAGTAGGAGTGGCAGCAGCAGAAGCAGGAGTAACAGCAGCAGCGGTAGCAGCAGTAGCAGCAGCAGAAGCAGGAGTACAAGCAGCAGGAGTGACAGCAGCAGCCGCAGCAGGAGTCATAGCACCAGAAGGCGCAAAAGCACCATGAGATGTGAAAATGGCGAAAGAGTTTATGAAGAGAAGGTCGGGTGTTGTTCGTGAGTATGATACAAGGGGCTGCAGAGCAGGGGCACGCAACTGTTGCAGCCGCACACCGCCTGCTGACAGGAATTCCTCGGAACACAAGTTTTACCATCACGGCGAGCGAAGAAAGATGAAAGAGGAGAAAGCGAAAAGCTCTAAAGAGCAGCAACAGCGGCAGCAGCACCAGCGACAGCAGCAGCAGCAGCAGCAACAGCGCCAGCAGCAGCAAGTGTATTGTCAGAATAGTACAAATCACCAGAAGAGTTGGCAGCAAGGTAAGCCTGCAGATGTGGCTCTCGATTGAAGACAAAACTCTCGAATGTATCTGCGTGCGGCTATTGCTTCACAAACAAAGAGTAGATTTTGCACGGAAGTTGTATCTCAGCTATTCCTACTACTATCACTACTGCTATCACTGCTGCTGCTCTTGTGGTTGTTGCTCTTATTGTTGCTGTTGGCGTTGCTGCTGCAGTTATTACTTGTAGTGATACTGCTGCTGCTGGTGCTGTTCGTGCTCCTCCTGCCGTTTTTGGTGAGAGAACGTGTTGCTGTAGCTGCACTTCACTGCTTTTCCTACTACTACTGCTGCTACTGCTGTGGCCTGTGTGCTCGAGGAGTTACGTGGGCTGCAGTCCCTGCTGCTGCCGCTGCTGTTGCTGCTGCTATTGCCGCAGCTGCTGCAATTTTTGCTGCTACTGCTACGTCACAGCTATTGCTGTCGCTACGCCTGCTGCTGCTGTTGGCGCTGCTGCTGCTGCTGTTGGCGTTGCCGCTGCTGCTGCTGCTGTTAGCGTTGCAGCTGTTGCTGCTTCTGCTATTGTTACTGGTGCTGCGGCTGTTGCACTTGCTGTTCTTGTTGCGGTAGTTTCTGCTGGCGGTGGCAGCATTGGTCTCTGCTGTTCTTCCAGCACCAACTGAAACGAAAGGGCAGAGGGAAAAGGGCTGCAGGCGCTGATGTCGTTTTTCTCTGCTTCTTTGTTTCTTACTTCCAAACTTTGTTCGCTCTTGCTGCTTCGTGATGTTCTTAATGCGCATGCTCAATGTACAAAGGAACGTACGCTCTTGGGGCGGCTACTTCAATTACATCAGCAATCACAGGATGCATGTAAACAGACACACAAGCACACCCCCACCCACATAGACAGACACACATATATATATATAGATATAGATATACCAGCATATAAATACATATCTACTCATTAAAATTTGATAATCAGTGTGTGTATGTATGTATGTATGTGCGTGTATTTGTGTGTATGTGTGTGTGGGTGTGTGCACGTGCGTATATGTGAGTGTGTGTGGGTGTGTGTGTTTATTTCTGTGGATGCGTATACGTGTGATTATGTGTATGTGTGTATATATGTGTGTGTATGTATGTATATGCGTGTTTTTGTGTGTTCGTGTCTATATATATGTGTGTGTACGTGTGTAAATGTGGGTGTGTATAAATGTATGCGGAGTGTTCCTGTATGATCGACTCTGTCATTTTAACTCCCAGTTTTCTCTCTCTCTCTCTCTATTCCTCTTGAATCTCTAACTACATACATATGTATGTACCGATATATATACATCTATATATAATATATGTATACAGGAAGGCCTGAG